>NW_006408718.1:3623462-3624451 GCF_000296735.1 Chrysochloris asiatica
ATTATGGAAAAAATTCAACGGAATTGAAAGAGAAGAAGAAAGACTAAATGAATAAAGACAATGTAACAAAAAAAGGAGAAAGCCCAAAACAAAAGCTAAAAACCAGCCCAGGTTTGGACCCAGAGAGGAGAAAACTCTGGGAGGTTTCTGCCAGTTAAGGAATTCATCAGGTGGGTGCACATGGGATGTGGAAGCAGAGTTCCTGGCCCTAGATGGAGTTCCTACGGGCCTAGGTGTTATTTATATTCAGAGCACTCAATTCAGAAGTAGTTCACGGAGGCGGCCCTTGATGGATCTGATTTCAGTGTCTCAGGACTTCAGGGCAACTGGAGGTAGGGTGACTGGTTATGAGGGTTTCTGCTGATCTGTTGGCTCCTTACGTTTTGTAAGTCTGGAGCTAAACCCAGATTCACACAGAATCCAGGAACCAAAGAAGTATAGCTGGCCTCTTTCTTACACTGGTGTGACTCATAACTACACTTCTCCGAGCTCCTGGAAAGCAGGGTTTATGCTGGGGGTAGATGAGGGTGGTAGTTGGCTACACGTCCGGACACCAGGAGATCACGGGAGTAAAGAAGGAATCGCATCTATCCTGTCGCCTTTGTGAATCTGCTCTGCCAGGCCACCTTCTGCTGCTAAAGCTGCTCACAAAAGTCAAAGACGATCATACATTGTGTCTGACTGGCTGTTCACCAGTCAGTCAGTCATTCTCTCATGCCATCCCTACTCAGCTTCTCCTCCCAATAAGCATTCAATCCACTTCTCTAATCTTTCCTCTGAAGTTTAGGGGTCCAGGATTTTCATCTGTGTCTGTTTTATTTGGTCTCTCATATCTTTGTTGTACAGGGTCCGTGTAAAGCATCTGCCTACTATGGAGGGTCGGAGAAAAAGAGGAAGACCCTCAATGAGATGGATTGGCCAGGTGGCAGCATTGATGGACTCAAGTGTGGCAGCAGTAGTGAGGTTGGCCCAGGATCGGACATTGTTTC
>NW_006408718.1:3625886-3628553 GCF_000296735.1 Chrysochloris asiatica
CTCACTGCTCTGTCTTGTGCTGTGTCTTATGGTTCTGTTACTGCTACTTCTCTACCCCACCTATGTTGTCATTGGGTAGAGCAGGTTCATTGTGCAGGTTTCCCAGGGTCCAAAGGATGCACTCCACTTCTGGCTGTTCTTTGATGGTAGTGAGATCCTTTCTCTTGCTTCTGAGATGGCTCACTTTAAACCCTTGTTAGCTTTATAGCTTTTTATCTAATTACAATGAATTCTGTTAACAACCATTCAAATGGAATAATATCATCCTGTCAGTATTTTTTCCCCACCATCTCTTACCCAGACCTATCAGGAAAAGAATCGTTTTGTGGGAGATACAAAGACTAAAGCTAGAAGAATCATTAAAGAATTCACTACATCACATTTGATAAAGTGAAGTGTCAGTGAAAAAGAGGAAGATCTCCAATGCCATGGACTGATATAGTGGCTGCCACAGTGGGTTCAAATATAACAACTGTGAGGATGGCATAGGACTGGGCAGTGTTTTGTTTTGTTGTGCATATGGTCACTGTGAGTACAAGAAGAAGAAGAAGAACATTATGATTCCGTTGGCTGACTAGTCAAATTATCTATCTACCTATTTATTTATCTATTTATTCTTTAGATCCCTAAGGTTTCTAATTGCCCTTTTAGCATTACCCTCTAATTGCCCTCTTGCATTACGAATTCTGGTAGAACCTCTAAGTTATCTTCATCTCCTTGGAGTTTCCTATTCCTCTGAAGTCTCGTCTTCTTTCTTCTAATCTCCACTACGTACTGACTGCTTTCTCATTACATTTTTCAGAAAGTCATTCAAGCATTATCTGGTCAATGACTGCAGGGAGAGAAGGAATTTGAGCCAATAGAGTCTACCACCAGCACCTGTGGCCATGGTTAATTGCTATAGAAGTTGTTAAATGCCTGTATAGGGTTTCTGAGGAGAGGCTTGTGGGTTTGAATAGCCGATCTTGTTAGCAGTCCAGTGCTTACCCTACAGCATCACACTAGGACTCCATATCCCTAGATTATTTTATTTCTTTAGTGAGAAACATTCTTCTTTGGTTTTCCAGGTAAATACTTGTTTCTGTTAAAGGTCATATACATTTAAGAAAAAATCCCTTGTGCATAGACTATTAATGTGATTTGGTGCTGTAGGAAAAGCACTGGACCACAAGATCGGTTTGAACTGCCAGGTCGGAAACCCTATACAGGGTAGCTATGGATTGGATTTGCCTCCACGACATTTAACAACAAATATTTGTATCCAGTGGTGGTGGTGGTGGTGGTGGTGGTGGTGGTGGTGGTGGTGTGCTATGGAGTTGATTCTGACTCACAGCAATTCTTTACAGGTGTTCCGAGGCTCTAAATCTTTAAGGGAGCAGAAAATCTCATCTTTCTCCCATGGAACAACTGGTAGTTTCCAAATGCTGACCGTGTGACTAGCAGCTTCACTCGTAATCACTATGCTACCAGAGTTCCTTTTCATCCAGTTGTGCCTTTTAGAAAGCAAATGTTCAATAAGTGTTTAAGTAAACAAATAATTTTTTTTTTTTTAAATGTTTTTTTGTTTTTTTTGTGTCTTAAAGAAAGAAATACTGGAAAAATCTGGCAGTTTAAGATTTAGCTTTCTTTTTGTGCCCCCTTGCAGATAGCTCAGACAGTTTCAGGGCCATAAATGGAAATCTCCCTTATCTGCCTGTATTCATTTTTCTATTAACTGAGTTATTCACTGAGTTTCTCAGTTATTATGTTGAATTTCCATCTATATAATACATGAGTGATTAACTTAGAATTATTTATTTTACTAAAAAATACTGCCATGGCAGATAACATGTTTTAAAAATTCAGGTTTCAGAGTACAGCTGTTTTATAGAGCTTAAATGGAAAATATTTAATATTGCCAAGGTTCTAAAAAAATATTATCAGTCATCTCACTTTAAAAGGAAGATGACTGGCTCAAGATACATAGAATAATCCAGCTGCAAAGGTGACTTTTTCCAACCCTTGGAGAACAACATCCAATAGGCTCCAGGAAAACCTGGATTTGCAAACAGCATACAATTAGAAAAATATTTGCAGAATAATTTTCTTTTATAAAACATTCAAAAACAATTATTATTAATAAATGCATTTTATTAAAAATAACTTTATTAACCTCTTTGGCAAAGATGAAAAAGAAAAAAAAAACCATTGGGGCCAACACCATGGATTCCATTCATGAAATGAGGCCAACTGAAGGACTCTTTTAATAAGCTTGGCTTGATTTCTGAAAGCGTTCTTATTCTCAAATGATGGACTTGGTAATTCAACAATTACAGTAACGTTAAAGGAATGCAAGTTTATAATGCAGGGGCGACATTACAATTCTGAAGTGTGTGGTTTGGCTTCACCATTTTATTTATTTAAATTCTTAGTTTTACTGTTGTTGTTGTTAAGTGCCGTTGAGTCGATTCCAACCCATAGCAACCTGTATTGGGTTCCCAAGGAGCAGCTGGTGAGCTTGAACCACCAACCTTGCAGTTCAAACAAGTTTGCAGTCTGCTGCATTAGCCCACAGTGCTGTTAGTGGGAGACTATTGTTGGAGGACCTGAGTATATATGATTGTCTATTTTCCATGAATATCTTTGTATTTCAACTATATTTATTTTGTCCTAGAGTATCTATAATGT
>NW_006408718.1:3631288-3632392 GCF_000296735.1 Chrysochloris asiatica
GCCACCACCACAACAGCCACCATATATGTATATGTATATGTATATGTATAATGTATATGTATATACACAGCCTTGGAACAGCATATATATACACATGGACAGAGACACAGGCTGGACGGGTTTGGAAGGAATGTTGTTCTTGTTTTGTGCAGCAGACCAATGCGTAACGACTATGCTACCAGAGCTCCTTATGGAAGGAATAGTGGGATATATATTTGTTGTTGTTGTTAGGTGCCATCGAGTTAGTACCAATTTATAACGACCCTATGTACAACAGAATGAAACACTGCCTGATCCTGGGCCAAACATACATATATATATATATATATGTTTATATATCCCACAAATTGTAAGAGTTTGAAAGAGGATAGTTGTACACGGGTAACCACAGTGAGGAAGCAGGACAACTATTGTTGCATGGAGAGGACTGCAATCATTGAGATGAAAACAAACAAACAACAACACATAAAATTTGTTGGATGTAACTCTTGCGATCTTGTCTGTAAACCTTCACTCAATTCACAATGTAAAGAAAACATGTTGACAAAAATCTTTGTGTGCAAGCTTAGGGGGGACGCCCTTATATTCACTGCAGCTCTCTACCTTGCAGTAGAAGACTTCTATCCACATAGGAATAATAACAGTATTAAAGATAGGGGAGAAGGTGCCTGCTGCTTTGATGGTGAACAGGGTACTAATACTCTGCTTTATTAGTCTCAACTGAAAATATAAGACATCAGGAGTAAGCAGGGATGGTGGTTGTATTAGTAGTGGTAACTTCAGGGTTGAGAGGGGAGGATCATGACCAGCATCAGACCAAAGCTGATTCCTAGGAAGTGGATGTCAGACTCTCCAACTTTTTAATCAATTCTGACACCAGCTGTCCCTTCCAGTGGCACCCTCTACTTCTTTTCTGGGTTTGATAATCAATTGCAATGTTGTTGTCGTTGTTAGGTGCCATTGAGTCGGTACCAACTCATAGAGAACTTACAGTAGAATGAAACACTGCCCGATGGTGGGCCTACCTCACTGCTGTTGCTACCCTTGAGTCCATCAATGCTGCCACTTGGGGGGTCTTCCTCTTTTTCACTGACCCTTCACTTT
>NW_006408718.1:3634422-3648149 GCF_000296735.1 Chrysochloris asiatica
AACAAATCATTGATTTTGCAGAATTCTATCATGCGTTCTCCAGCATCATTTTAATTAGCAAGGCCATATTTTCCAACTACTGATCCTTCCACTTTGCTCCCAACCTTTGCATTCCAACCACCAGTAATGATCAATACTTCCTGATTGCATGTTTGATCAATTTCAGATTGAAGAAGTTTGTATAATTCTCCTATTTCATCCTCACTGGCTTTAGTGGTTGCTGCGTAAATTTGAATAATAATGGTATTAACTGGGCTTCCCTGTAGGTGCATGGATATTATCCTATCACAAACAGCGTTGTACCTCATGACTGATCTGGATATATTCTATTTGATGATGAATGCAACACCATTCCTCTTCAATTTGTCATTTCCAGCATAGTAAACCATGTGGCCATCAGATTCAAAATGGTCAATACCAGTCCATTTCAGCTCACTAATGCTCAAGATATCAATGTTTATGCATTCCATTTCATTTCTACAACTTCCAATTTTCCCTGATTCAAACTTTGTACATTCCATGTTCCAATTTTCAATGGATCTTTACAGCTGTTTCTCTTCATTTTGAGTTGTGCCCCATTAGCAAATGAAGGCCCTGTCTGCTTTTCTCCCACGGGCTTTACTCCATTCGCGTCATCACAGTCAACTCTACTTTAAGGAGGCAGGGTTTTCCCAGTCGCATTTTTTGTGCCTTCCAACCTGAGGGGCTTATTTTCTGGCACTATATCTGACAGTATTTCTCTGCTGTTCATAAGGTTTTCAGTGACTAAATATTTGGAAATAGTTTGTCACTCTTTCTTTCTACTCTGTCTTTGTCTGGGAGCTTATCTGAAACCTGTCTTCCATGGGTGATGCTGCTGGTATTCAAAATACCGGTGGTATAACTTTCAGAATCACAGCAGCTCACAAGCCACCACAGTAAGACAAACTGACAGATGAGTGGTGGATCAATTACAATAGTCACACAAAATTCACAGACCATATTTACAGTAAGTGGTTTATTAAAGAAGTAACTTGGGATCAGGATTCAGATCAAGGAACATGCAGGCAGTCTCCCTTCTTTACTGCAGAAGAGCGCTCTCAGGACCTCTTGAACTTGCAGGTGTCTTCTTAACTCCTCAGGACAGGCTCTTCTCAGATCCATGAGGACAGACTCCTCTTTGATTCTACTTCTCATCCCTTCTGGGACTCTTAGTATCTTCAGTGTTCAATCCTTAATCAATGTTACAGCTCTTTTGGGAGGTTCCTTGCCCCTTCTTGATTTGTTTCTTCTTTATGTTTCTTCCTATGGCTTCTGCTTCTTTTCTTGCTTCTATCTGAAAATCCCTCTGGAGCTAGCTGCTGAAATACACAAATTATTTGTCTATTTCCAGGCATGACATTACCATCAAGGCCACGAACTGACCAATCCTCTCTTGGTAGGCCTCAGATACTTCATTTGCGTAATATGCATAGACTGGGCTACAACATACCTCGTTTACATAGTCTATTGACCAATTTCTGGCAGACTGAAGCTCTGACCAGACAAAAAATTATAAAACCAAGTTGTTCGCAGCTTACTCCGGAAATGTCAATCTACCATAATAAAAATAATAAACTCCCTGGGGTAGAAAAGTAGTGCAAAGAGAAATCTTCAGGGCTTAGAGGAATACTCTCTCAAGCTGTTTTTCCAAAGAACCAAGGCAAAAGGACACATAAAGGAATCATTTCACTGCAGGTGGTGTCCCCAAAACCCAAATGAGTCCATTAAGGACAATGTTTCCTCTGAAGTGCTATGTCAGAGCTCACAGCTGCAGAACAGAGCACAGGCTGCATTCCAGCCCTCTTCATCCTTTTGGCATAGCATCTTTATGAGGGGCATTCATGGCCCAACCAACCAGTGGCCTGAAGACTGGACGTAGATGATGTTGGACAGTTGTTGTTGTTGCTATTAGTTGTCATCAAGCCAGCACAGAGTCATGATGACCCCGTGTACCACAAAACAAAACAAAACGTTGCCTAGTCTTTACAATTATCAGTATTATTGAGTTCATTGCTGTGGGCCATTATGTGTTTTGAGTGCTTTCTAACCTAGAGGGCTCATCTTCCTACCCTATATTAGACAATTTTCTGTTGTGACCTACACTATAAGATTTTCATTGACTAATTTTCAGAGTTAGATCATCAGACCCTTCTTCCTAGTCTGTCTTAATCTGGAAACTCCACTGAAACTAATCTCCAATGGGTAACTCTGCTGGTATTAGAAATATTGCTGGCACAGCTTCCAGCATCTTAGCAACAGTCAAGTCACCACAATATTACAAATTGGCAGATAGATGGTGGTTTGGGAAATTAGAATACATATATGGGTGGCAAGGTGAGGGAGGTGAGAATGTTGATGAGGACAAATTTGTTTAAATGGAATAATTTGGTGGGGGTGAAGCAGAATAGAGAGAGTGGATTCATTCACTCACTTAACCAGTGTTTGTTGAGTATCTGCTACATATAAAGTTGTGCTTTATCTACGACCTAGAACAGAATGGTTCCTGTCCTCATGTAGTCTAGACAGATAATGAAGAAGCGAATAACAACCACATTATTGTACACCATCTAAAGAAATAAATGAAACATAGGAGAAAACAGGCATATAGAGTAGAAAACCCTTTTCAGGTAGAGTGATCAAAGAGAAACACCTCAGAGTGATATTTAAGTGGAGACCTAAGAATCAAACGTAGAAGAACACATCTTTAACATTGGGTCTAACAGGGTGGGGCATAAAAGACATGCAACCTAAAAATTAATGGACTAGTTTATTTTGTATTGACATCAGTTCCATATTAACCAATTTTATATTACCTCTACTTCATGTAATAAATAGAATTCACAATTTTGATGAGAATTCTTAATAGAAGACTCTCTCATTGGAAATAAATTCATGGATACAGCTAAACATAGCTTTATAAATTAGAAATTTAAAGCAATTTATTTCCTCAGAGAGATGGAATTTTCCAGGATTACTTTGAGACCCAGCAATTCTCCCAGATGTTGAATAAGTTACCAAAATCTCTAGGAGCAAAACTCAGGGTAGAATTGTGCTTCTATGTTCACATATAGCACTGTAATATATAGTGTATAAAAGTATTATAATGAAATGAGTAAAGACCTGAAGTTAGAAAACCAAAATGGAAGAATATACTCAGTATGATAAGCTAAAAGAACTGAAGGGAAAAAAAAAAAATCAAGACTTGACTTGAAATATTGAAGAATTCTGTGGGCAAATCTTGTATGATGCAGGAAGCATCAAAAGGAGATGGAAGAAATACACATAGTCACTGTACCAAGAAAAATTAGCCAATGTTCAACCATTACAGGAAACATCATATAATCAAGAACTGATGGTATTGAAGGAAGAAATCCAAACTGCACTGAAGGTATTAGCAAAAAATAAGGCTTCAGAAATTGACAGACTACTAATTGAAATGTTTTCAACAACTGATGGATGCAGCACTATAAGTACTCACTAGTCTATACCAAGAAATTTGGACGACAGCTACCTGGCCAATTGACTACAAGAGATCGTTTCTGTGCTCATTTCGAAGAAATATGAGCCTACAGAATGAGGAAATTGTCAAACAATATCATTAGTATCACATGCAAAGAAGATAATTAATTGCAGTAGCACATAAACATGTAGCTGCCAGATGTTCAAGCTGGATTCAGAAGCAGATGTGGAACTAGGGATATCATTGCTGATGTCAGATGGGCCTTGGTTGAAAGCAGAGAATTTGCAGTCCAGCGTATTAACCCACAGCGCCACATCAGTACTTTTGACTCATAGCAACCATAAGTACAATAAAATAAAACGCTGCCTGCTCTGCCCCATCCTTACAATCATTTCTATGTTGGAGTCCATGGCTGCAGCCACTATGTTGATCCATCTTGTTATGGGCCTTCCTCTTTTTGCTGACCATCTATTTTACCAAGCATAATGTTCTTCTTCAGGGAGTGGTTCCTTCTGATAACATGTCCAAAGTACCTGAAAAGGATCCTTACTTCTAACGAGCATTGTGGCTGTACTTCTTCCAAGACAGATGTTGGTTCTTCTAGCAGTCCATGATACTTTCAATATTCTTCACCAACACCATAATCCAAAAGCATCAATTCTTCAGCCTTTCTTATTCATTGCCCAACTTTCACATGCATATTGTTGTTGTCAGGTGCCGAGAAGTCAGGTCTGACTCAGACCCTGTGTACAACAGAACAAAACACTGCCTGATCCAGTACCATCCTCACAATTATGTTGTGTTCATTGAGTCCATTGTTGCTGCCAGTTTGTCAGTCCATCTCGTTGGGGATCTTCCCCCCTTTTTTGCCCCTGTACTTTATCAAGCATGATGTCCTTCTCTAGGGACTGATCCCTCCTGACAACATGTCCAGCGAACCAGAGACGAGGTCTCACCATCCACACTTCTAAGGAATATTCTGACAGTACTCCTTTTAAAACGGATTTGTTTGTTCTTTTGGCAGCCCATGGTACTTTTAACATTCTCCAACACCATAATTCAAATGTATCTTCCTTATTCATTGTCCAACTTGCACATGCATCTGAGGTGATTGAAAATATCATGGGTCAGGCATACCTTAATTCTCAAACTGACATCTTTCCTCTTTAATACTTCAAAGAGGTAGATTTGTCTGATGCAATACATCATTTGATTTCTTGACTGATGCTTTCATGAGTGTTGGATTGTGGGTGCAAGCAAAATGAAGTCTTTGACAGCTTCAATCTTTTCTCCATTCATCATGATGTTATGTATTGATCTAGTTGTGAGGATTTTTGTCTTCTTTACATTGAAGTGCAATCCATAATGAAGACTGTAGTCTTTGATCTTCTTCAGTAAATATTTCTTCACTTTGAGCAAGCAAGGTTGTGTCATCTGCATATCTCAGGTTTCTAGGGAATCTTCCTCCAATCCTGATGCCAGGTTCATTTTCATAAAATCCAGTTTCTCAAAGTATTTGCTCAGCATACACATTGAGTAAGTATGGTGGAAGGATACAATGAACATGTATATAAGGCCATTAAAACTACTATGGCTTGGGTTAGGTGCACATTTGCCCTCAAAGCAAAGTCTTTGCTTTTTAACATTTGAAGAAGTCTTTTGCAGCGATTTGCCCTATGCAATAATCATTTGAATTTTGGACTGCTGCTTCCAAGGACCTTAATTGTGAATCCAAGTAAAATGAAATCCTCAGCAATGACTATTTCAGTATTTTCTCTGTTTATCATGGCACATAGTAAATACTCAATAAATATTTACTGAGTTATTTACAGAATGCATATAAGAATGAATGGAATCTAGAAATAGAGAAACACCCCCAAATGAATAATTTCTTTACTAAGAAACAGCACAAAGCTGCTTCCTATGAGTCAGAAGATTTACAGCTTCTCCCAGTTACTGACCACTCCACCATCCCGGACACCACCGGCTACCTCTCCCTTCAGCACTCTTCCTTTTCCAGGTGGGTTTCAGCACTTTGCTGTAATGTCTCACAGAACTCTAGAACTGTTGTTATTGTTGTTATGTGCTGTGGAGTTGGTTCCGACTCATAGCGACCCTGCATAGGGTTTCTGAGGCTGTAAATCTTTATGGGAGCAGAAAGCCTCATCTTTCTCCCGTGGAACAGCTGGTAGTTTCAAACTGCTGACCTTGCAGCTTGCAGTAACAGACTACAACTCAGGATCAGGATCAACTTGGAAGCAGCAGGATACAACTCAGGAGACCAAATGCAGTTCACCAATCAGGGTAGCTTTCAACGTAATATAGCTCTGTTGGCTGCTCTTGGCCATGACATCAGTCCCTGTACTAATCTATGGGAGGCTCTCTTAACTCTCTTGGTTATTGCTACACTGCCCAAGGGTCTGCACAGCTTCTTAGGCTTCTGCTCTGCCAGTGGGCTTCACTGGGCTTAACCTGTAACACTGGACCTTGCTGAGTCTCTGTCCTGCGCGAGCATGTGTTACAGCTCTTTTGGGTAAGTGTCAAAGCTCTGCCAACAACTGCTCAGAGGTAACCTGCTCTATCAGAAAGACTCTTGTCTCAAGGCACTCAGTTATTTCTCTCTGTGGACCTGCAAGTACCATTGTGACTCTGTACACTGTCCATCTTTCACATGCATATGAGGTGATTGAAAATACCATGGTTTGGGATTGGTGCACCTTAGTCTTCAAAGTGACATTTTTGCATATTTATACTTTAAAGAGACCTTTGCAGCAGATTTCCCCAATACAATGCGTTAATTGATTTCCTGACTGCTCCTTCCATGGATATGGTCTGTGGGTCCTTGACAATGTCGGTCTTTTCTTTGTTTATTGTGATGTTGCTTATTGGTCCTGTTGTGAGGATTTTGGTTTTCTTTACATTGAGTTGTAATCCATACAGAAGGCTGTAGCCTATGCAAGTGCTTCAAGGCCTCTTGGCTTTCAGCAAGCAAGGGCTGTGTCCTTTGCATATCACAGGTTGCTAATGAGACTTCCTCCAATCCTGATGCTTTATTTTTCTTCATATAGTCAAGTTTCTCAGAGGACTTGTTCAGCATACAGACTGAATAAGTATACTGAAAAGATATAATCCTGATACATAACTTTCCTGATTTTAAACTATGTAGTATTAGTCCCTTGTTGAGTTCAAATAATTGCCTCTTGGTCTATATAAAGGTTCTGCATGAGCATTATTAGGTATACAGGGATTCCCATTTTTTCACAGTGTTAGCCATAGCATAGTAATATAAGAGTAATATTGGTAATAATAGTAAATAATATTTACTGAGTGCTTTCTGCATGAAAGACACTGTTTTAACTGTATTTTAATATCATCTGTTTATCTATCTCACAACAATCCTATAACTTATCCACAGTTAATTTGTTTAATAAATAACAGTGTTTGAAGCAAGCAAACAACTCAAAAACTATTGGAATCTTGTACTACTTCCAGAAATATAAACTAAAGAAACAACTTTTTACTACAAAAATAACTGACACCTATTTATTATACAAACATTACTTAATGAGTGTTTTTTAAAATTCTAACCTTTGTAAACTATGTTTCCCTGAAAGACTTTCAGCTGTTAAAGAAGCAAAAGTAAAGAATTAAGATATATCATCAAATGAAAGAACATGACCCAAACTCTGAAGGCAATTTCAGAGTAATTATCTCACATAGTCTTGTGTAACAAAAGAATGATTAGAATGGGGTACAGTTTCTTTTCTTAATCAGGGTTCCTTTAGTTTTAAGTAGCAAAGTAGCTTCAGCATAAGGGAATATTTATTTGAAGGAAACAAGAATATCTTGGTGAAATTCAAATAAGGCAACAGAATTGTGCCTTGTAAATCTAAGAACAAGATCAAGGCACTTACTCTTTCTCCCTCTGAGGCCACAAAGTCTGTTAATTTTTCCATGTCTGCATCATTAATTCTCATTCCCCCTTCTGTTTATTTTTTTCTGCTTTTTGGTACAACTTGCGGAAAATGATGGATCAAGAAAGGGAGTCAAAACTCAGCACCTACAGATAACTGATGTGTTCTTCTAATCTTTGGTCACCAGTTTGGAATTTCCAGGAAAGAGCTCAGTAATACACTTGTCTTGCCTCAACCCTGGTCCAAACATATGCAGTTCGGCCAGAGTTGACCTAATTAGAAGGCTCAAAGCTTTGAGTAAAGTATTGGGACTGGTGAATGTTCTAAGAGAAGGGGAATAGTAGCTGGACAAGCAGATTCCCAGATGTGTTTACTATGATTCTTGAGGTGCCAATTTTAGGAGAGATGGTCACCCACTCATAATTATAGAACCAACACACTTGAGCTTACTAAGTGTTTAATGCTGTTGAAAAGGAGCCCTCCTCGTATATGGATTAAGCATCAGGCTGATAACCTCAAGTCGTGTCGTGAAGTGCTGTTGAGTCAGTTCCAACCCATAGCGACCCTGTATAGGGTTTCCACGGAGCAGCTGGAGAGCTTGAATCACCAACCTTGCAGTTCAAATGGCTTTGCAGTCTGGTGCACTAACCTCAAGGTTGGTGGTTAAAACCTACTAGCCACACTGGAAGAAAGATGATGCTGTCTGCTTTGCTCCTGTAAAGAATAGTACACTTTGTCCTATAGGGCACTATGAGTCAGAATCAGCTGGATGGCAGTGGGTAATGCTGTTGAAAAATTTCAAAAGAGCAGGTTGAGAAGACAAAATCAAGCATTATAATGAAATGGGCAAAGTCCTGGAGTTAGGGAACCAGAATGGAAGAACATGCTCAGTATTTTTCAAGCTGAAAGAACTGAAGAAAAAAATCCCAAACCCCAAGTTGCATACTGAAAGATTCCATGAGCAAGATATTGAATGATGCATGAAGCATCAAACAAAAGTGGAAAGAATAACTAGACTTACTGTACCAAAAAAACAACAACAAAAAAAAATGTCAATGTTCCATCATGTCAAGAGGTAACATATGATCAGCAACCCATGGTACTGAAGGAAGAAGTCCAAGCTAGGCTGAAGGCACTGGCAGAAACCAAGTCTCCAGAAATTGATGGAATACGAATTTAGATGTTTCAACAAATGGAAACAATGTTGGAAGTGCTCACTCATGTATGCCAAGGCATTTGGAAGACATTTGGAAGACTTGGCTAACCAGTTGCGCCCATTCCAAAGAAAGGTGATCCAATAGAGGATAGAAATGATCGAATGATATCATTAGTATCATATGCAAATAAAATTTTGCTGGATATGATTAAAAACTGTTTGCAGCAGTACAACAGGGAACTGCCAGAAATTCAAGATAGATTCAGAAGAGGACAAAATATCATTCCTGATGTCAGATAGATCTTGTCTATGAGAAACCAGAGAGATACTTACCTGTGTGTGTTTTAACATTTTATTGTAAATTGGGTTAAGGTTTACAGAGCACATCATCAGTTTTAAATTCAACAATTCATAGACATTTTGTTACATATCACTGATTGCAGTCTCTTCAATGTAACATCCACTTATCCCACTTCCCCCCTTATTGTTTCTATTCCTCATCCTTGGGTAAATGCTGCTCTTTTGATTGCAAATGGTTGATTATTCTAAGGTGTTTGGTATCTGACTAGTGTTATTAGTCCCCTTGTTGACCAATTGTTTGCCTGCAAATTGAACCACAGTGGTGAGTTCAGTTCCAGTTCCAGTTCCAGTCCACTGAAGAGTGATTAAGGGCCACAGTCTTGGGGTCCTACCAGTCTCTATCTGACCAGTAAGCCTGTCCCTTTTTTTTTTTTTTTTTTATCATTGTGATTTTTGTTCCACATTTTCCTTCGACTCTATCTAGGACTTTCTAATGTGATGTCGTTTTTGGGCAGTGGTAGTGGTAACCGAGCACCGTCTAGTTCTTCGGTCTCAGGGTTATGGAGACTGATGTCCACGTGGTACATCAGTACGTTGACCTAATTATTTCCATGAATCTTTGCTTTTCATCATACTAATTTCCTCCAGACAGGGAGAGACCGATAGTCATACCTTTAGTGGTCACTCAAGAGCTTTTAAGACCCCAGTTGCAACTCATCAAAGTAGGATGTAGAACATTGTTTTGTGGACTATGGTATGCCAAGTGACTTTGTGTCCCCCCAATAACATGATCTTGAGCCAGACTCAGCAACTCATTCCATTAAGGTGTTTGGTTCTATTTAAGAATTTTTCAAAACAAGGCTCAAGGAATTGAGAGAACACCAATTAAAATGTTTCAGTAAACTCATGCAGCCCAGGAAGCACTCACTGGTCTAGATGAGGAAATTTGGATGACAGCTACCTGGCCAATTGGCTGGAAGAGATCCATTTTTGTGCCCATTCCACAGAAAACTGACCTAACAAAATGTGTAAATTATCAAACACCGTTGTTAATATCAATCACATGCAAGTCAAATTTGCTCAAGATCATTTAAAAACTATTGCAGAATCACATCAACAAGGAGCTGCCAGAAATTCGAGCTGGGATCACAAGAGGACGCATTGATGTCAAATGGCTATTGTCTGAAAGCCGAGAATACCAGAAGGATATTTGCCTATGTTTTATTGACTATGTAAAGGCATTCAACTGTGTGGATCATAACAAACTATGGATAAAATTGTTTTGTTGTACATAGTATCATTATGATTTGGAGCTCATTAGATGGCACCTAACAACAATACATTTTTATAACTTTGCCCCCTGTGTTCTCTACCATATTCAGGGCTATATTTGGAGCAATAGGGAGAAAGATGAGACTTTCTACTCCCGTAAAGGTTTACAGCCTTGGAAACCCTGGCTTTCTACTCCCGTAAAGATTTACAGCCTCGGAAACCCTGTACAGGGTCGCTATGGGTGGGAACTGACTCGACGGCACTTAACAACAACAACATTTGGAGCAAAGGAAAATATTAATGTACAAATATCCTCTGTCATACCTACATATGTTTGTAGGTTTACTTCCAGTCTCACTCCCACATCCTCTCAGCCTGTTTCTCCATCCATGCATCTACTGACTGATTACTGTTATTGTATAACTGTGTATCTAATAGTACTTACCTGTGTTACCTTTAACTCTTGCACACCTCCTCATGTCTTCCCAAACTCCATCATTTTAATTTTTTTTCTAATTTCCCTCTAATTGTATATTGACTTCCCCTTCAATAATGTTAACATGTGTTTACCCTCTAGCCCATGGGTTACCACCTACTCTGTGTTGCTGTTGGATTAGCATCAGACTGCTAATCACAAGATTGGTGGTTCAAACCCACCAGGCTGTTCCTTGGAAACCCTACAAGGGTCACTATGAATTGGAACCGACAACAGCAACAACTTCTTTCCCACGCCTATTAACCATTAAAGAATTTGATATTTACATGTGTTTTATTGAAGATGCAAAGGTATTTGACTGCGTAGGTCACAAGAAATTATGGATAGCATTGCAAAGAACAAAGGGAATTCTGGAACACTTAATCGTACTCATGTGGAATCTGTACATAGACCGAGAGGCAGTCATCCCAATAGAACAAGGAGATACTGCCTGGTTTAAAATCTGGAAACGTGTGCATTAGGATTGTATCCTTTCAATATACTTATTCAATCTGAGCACTTAGCTAATAACCAAGAATAAGAAGAATTCAGCAGCAGGAGACTCATTAACAATCTGCGATATACAGATGATACAACCTTGCTTACGGAAAATGAAGAGAAATCGAAGCACTTACTGATGAAGACTATAGACTACAGCCTTCAGTGTAGATTCCAACTGAAGATAAAGAAAACAAAATTTCCACAACTAGACCAATAAGCAACATCATGACAAATGGAGAAAAAGATTGAAGCTGTCAAGTGTTTAATTTTACTCAGATCCACAATCAACAACCATGGAAGTAGCAGTCAAGAAATCAGAAGACGTATTGTATTTGGCAAATCTCCTGCAAAAGACCTCTTTAAAGTGTTAAAAAAACAAAGAGATAACTTTGTGGGCTAGAATGTGCCTGCCTGAAAACCATTTATTTTCAATCGCTTCACATGCATGTGAAAGCTGAGCAATGAATAAGAAAGAGCAAAGAAGAATTGATGCCTTTGAATTATGGCTATTATTAAGTGCCATTGACACTTAATAATAGCCATGACACTCAGGGACACTGTTTAGGGTTTCCAAGGAGTGACTGGTGGGTTTGCACTGCCGACCTTTCACTTAGTAGTCAATGCTTATCCTACAGTGACAAATATTTTAATTGAGACAATGGCGAAAAATACTGAAAGTATTATGGGCTGTCAGAGGAATGAACAAATCTGTCTTGGAGGAAGTACTGTCGGATTGCTCATCGGAAACAAGGATGGTGAGACTGTTTCATGTACTTTGGACGTGTCATCAGGAGGGACCAGCCCCTGGCAAAGGACATCATGCTTGGTAAAGTGGAGGGTCAGTGCAAAAGAACAAGACCTTCAATGAGGTGAATTGATACAGTGGCTGCAACTATGGGCTCAGTAAGGCAATGATTCTGAGGCTGGTGCAGGACTGGACAGTGCTCCACTCTGTTGGACATAGGGTCACTGTGAATCAGCACCTACTCCATGGTAGCTAACAGCAACAACAAATGGTGTTGAAACTATCTGTGTTCCTCTTTGACCTTTTTTTCTTCCTTTTCCAACCCTCCTTCTCTCTACCTCCACTTGATAAATGTTTCCTGAATTTTATGTTTATACTTTCTTTGTGCTTGCATAAGCAATAAATGTCATAAATGTATATATCCTTTCATAATATTTCATTCAGTTTTGCTTTTAGGACCTTTATACAACATAACACTCTATGCAGCCTTCCTTGGCCTGCCTTTTGTCCACTCATGGTTATGTTTTGATCATTTTATTCTTACTTTGCATATGGCAGTGCTACTATTATGTAATAATCCAATATGAGTTCTGGTAGTGTAGTGGTTACGAGTTGGGCTGCCAACCTCAAGGTCAGCAGTTCGAAACAACCAGCTGTTCTGAGGGAGAAAGATGAGGTTTTCTGCTACTGTAAAGATTTACATCCTCAGAAACCCTATATAGTATTACTATGAGTCAGAATTGACTCCACAGCACATTATCATCACCACCACCATTATAATTTATCCAACTTTCTTTTATTGAACACTATGGTTATTTCTGTTATTTTGTATGCTAAAGAAAACATATTTATAACTATTCTTGTATGAACTTCCTATTTTCCCTAGCACATATACCTAGGAACTAAGTTGTTGGATTGTAGGTATGTGCATGATCAATCTTACAAAATAATGTCAAATTCTTTTACAAAGTAATTTACTAAATTATAATCACAACAACAGGATTCCCTTCAATACTGTTAAATTTTCTAGTTTCTGCTAATCCAGAATTCCATGAGATTTGGAAGAAAGCTGGCCAACTGAATGGAAGAGATTCATGTTTGTGCCCATTAAAAGAAAGGGGACAGCATAGAGTACAGATATTATCAAACAATATCATCAATACCACACCCAAGCAATCACATGCCAATTCCTGGAGACTTGTTTTTCACCAATGCCTTTAGTGAATCTTCATACCATAGGTTCTTGATCATATGCTACTTCTTGAAGTGGTTCGACATTGACCAATTCTTTTTGGTATAGTGCCTCAGTGTATTCCTTCCATCTAATGTGAATTCTTTCTGCAATGTTCAATATTTGCCAATTATTGTTGTTGTTGTTAGGTGCCATCGAGTTGGTACTGACTCACAGTGACCTTATGCACAGCAGAATGAAACACTGCCTGGTCCTGGGCCAACCTCACTATTGTTGCCACACTTGAGACCATTGATGCTGCCACTTTGCTAATCCATCTCGCTGGCAGTCTTCCTCTTTTTCACTAACCCTCCACCTTAACAAACATGATATTCTCCTCCAGTGACTGGTCCCTCCTGACAGTATGCCCGAAGTATGAGAGATGAAGTTTGGCCATCCTGGCCTCCAAGGAGCACTCTGGCTGCACTTATTCCAACACAGATCTGTTGGTTCTTTTAGCAGCCCATGGCACGTTCAGTATTCTCCTCCAACACCATAACTCAAAAGCATCAATTCTTTTACTGTCTTCCTTATTCACTGTCCATTTTTCATGCATATGAGGTTATTGAAAATACCGAGGCTCGGGTCAGGCACACCTTAGTCCTCAAGCTGACATCTTTGTTCTTCAACACTTTAAAAAGGTCTTGTGCAG
>NW_006408718.1:3648913-3650483 GCF_000296735.1 Chrysochloris asiatica
TTTTTTTTTTTTTTGATGTACACAAAAACACGCAGGAATATATAGTCATTTAAAGTATCAAAGGGCACATTCTGCAAGCCAGCCTCCTGTCTGCCAGCACACACTGGCTGTACTTCTTTTGCAAGTAAAATTTATTTATTTTTCTTTTTTGCAAGTAAAATTTTGTTGAAGATATTTCAGAACCGATTGTAGCAGTACATCAACAGAGAGCTGGCAGAAATTCAAGCCAGATTCAGACAAGATCATTACTGGGAGGTCATTACTGATGTTAGATGGATCTTGCCTAGAAAGCTTCTCCTCAAGGCCTCCTACTGGGCCCTTCGTGCCATCAGCATCTCCCGAATGTTGTCCTCAGCTTCCTTGATGCTCCACTCAAGGTAGAATGTCTTCTGTTTCAGTTCTTTATTTTTTGCTTCCGCTATTTTCTGTTTCTTTAGCAGGTGGTTGTGAATTATCTCCTTGGACTAAGAACATTCTTCCTACACTTCAAATATGTTAATCTCATCTACCAAAGTCATAATCTCTGTGTCTGCAAGATATGCATGCTTTTTCATTATGTTTAGTTTCTCAATCTACATGCCTGAAAGCTTCACCTTCTGTTGAGTCTCAGTCACTTTGTCTTGAAGCTCTGTGAAGGCCTTGTTCAACTCCATTTCCATCGCTGATGCTATCTTGGTTTGCAAGACAGATTTGTTTGCTCTTCTTGGCAGTCCATGGTACTTTCAATATTCTTTGCCAATTATTATTATTGTAGTGCTGTTGAGTCAGTTCTGACCCATAGTGACCCTGTATAGGGTTTCCAAAGAGCAACTGGTGAGCTTGAACCACCAACCTTTTGGGTTCAATGGATTTTGCAGTTCAGTGCCTTAACCCACAGTGTCACACAAATGCATCAATTGTTCTTCAGTTTTCCTTATTCATTGCCAGCTTTCACATGCACGTGAAACAATTGATAAAACTATGGCTTGGGGTAGGCACAACTTAGTTCCTCAAAATGACATCTTTGCTGTTTAACATTTTAAAGAGGTCTTGAGTAGCAGATTTGTTCAATGCAATACTTCGTTTGATATCTTGACTGCTGCTTCCATGAGCATTGATTGTGGTTACAAGTACAATGAAATCCTTGACAACTTCAGTCTTTTCTCTTTTTATCATGATGTTGTCTATTGATCCATGTAGTTGCTGTTGTGGTCTGACTCAGAGAGCCTGTATAGGGTTTCTGAGGAGTGGCTGGTGGGTGTGAACCACTGACTTTATGGTTAGCAATTGAGTGCTTATCCTTTAGCTTTGCACCAGGACTCATTGGATCCTTCAGTATTCCAAGTCAAGGTTTGAAATTTTCTTTGGTAAAGTATTTTAAAGAAAATCTCATATATCATGACTTTACTCCCCTAAGTAATTCAGACACATTAAAAAAAAAAAAAAAGAGCATTTTCTTTGATATTCATAATAACATGTTAGGCCTAACAAGATTAGCAATAAGGCTTTGTAAATGTTGATTTGTCTTTCCACAGCATTATTTGCTAATGGATAGAAATAGGGAATAATAAAAGAGAGCTAAGTTAAAAAA
>NW_006408718.1:3651113-3653035 GCF_000296735.1 Chrysochloris asiatica
CATTTCATTGTGTGTGTATAACCTTATTTTGCTTATCCATTTATTTGCTGATGGACCAAATATCTTTTTTTACAGTTGACTTGTTAATATCTAAGATCCAAACAAGGTCATTTGGCCATTAGGTTTCTTTGTTGTTATTAGGTGCCATCAAGTCAGTTCTGACTCATATTGATCCTATGTACAGCAGATGGAAGCATTGCCCATCTTCACAGTTGTAATGTTTGAGCCCATTGTTGTTTCTTTAGTTACTTTAATTGATGCAGCACATCTGTCTGCCTTTTGTAATGCCATTAATTTCTTGAAGAAACCAGATTAATACTCCTGTAGAATATCCTACGTTTTTATATGTTTTATGGCTCCTTTGTGTTGTCCTGTAGTTTATATTCTTCTGTGCCCTGAATTCCAGCTCTAAATGTGATTTGATTTAAGTTCAAGAGTCATACAGTGTCATCTGGTTGTACCACTTTTAGCAACACTAACAAAAATCACACGAGATGAGACAGTTTCCAAAAAGAAAGGATGCAGGGCAGATGGCAGAAATGTAGAAGGAAGTTTGTGTTTGGACTGGTGCCATGTAGTGGGTGTTGCCTGTATCAGGCATCTAGTAATAGTGAGAAGGTGATGATATAAGAACTAAGCAAGTTCGTTAGGGCTCAAGCCCAGTTTCTGTATTTAGAAATAATTCTAGAATTGGAGGAGAGTGAGAAGAAATGAGAACCTAGCCACGAAGATGGGCTGCATAGAGAGAGGCCTTGTATGCCATGCTCAGGAGCACAAATAATCACTGGAGTCAAGAATGAGAGGCTAGGATAGTTTAGAGTATGGAGAGATGATCAGATTTACATTTTAGAGGGACAATTTGGATGGTTGTGTGGGTGAAGAGGGATTAAAGAAGAACAAATTGGAGTTGAGGAGAGTTGTTAGAAGTCTGAATAAGGAATAATTAAAAGCAGAACTAAGGCTGAAGCAGAGTAACTTGATCAAAGATGCATTGGATAGATATTGAGGATGTGGTAACAAAAGAACTTGTTGATTTATCTGGATCAAAGATGACACTCTAATTTCTGTCTTCAGCTGTCCATTTTCTGCCAGCTTCCATTAAGTGGACGCCTTCCATTCGTGATGGTAAGAGCTAAATAGAAGCCACATGAATCCATCAGTGGTCAGTTGAAAATTATTACAAAAAAGTCTGTTCTGTTCTGTATGGCCACTCTGGGTAGGCACTAGCATAGCAGAACTGAAGTTCTGGGATATTTAATTTTGCAAGTCATACAATGTTAGTTATGTTTATAGGAATGGACGAGATCATTCAGAGAAGGAGTGTAAAGTAAACTTAGAAAACAGCCAAAGACAGACCCCAGGGGAATCCTAGCATTTGGGTGGTAAGTAAAGGAAGGAGAACTGAGTTGTAGCCAGAGGAGATAAAGTAAACAGTGAGAAACTTTATAGAATAAAACAGCAGCTAATTTTGTCAAATAGAATGAAATGTAGTAAAATGAGGATCAAAAACGTGTTCATTTGACTTGTCAGTGAAGATTTTTGGGACATTGGAGAAGGTCGTTTTAGTCGGTGGTTCAGCAGATATACTCCTAGGTTGAGGAGTGAATAGGATAAGTATAAGTTCTTTGTATAAGTAAACACATTCATGAGAAGTATTTCTTCAAGAAAATTGGCTGGTATTGGGAGGAGATACAGGATAAAGATATAGGATACAAGATAATAGTTGCATCTTGAAAATTGGGTAGAATTTGGATTGAAAAAAAATAGTGGGGCAGACATTCTAAACTGGTGGAGAATATTATGGTAATAAGTATTTGTTGTTGTTGTTATGGTGTTGCCTATGAAGAATATTAAATATACTATGGGCTGCCAGAAGAACGAACACATCCGTCTTAGAAATATAGTCAGAATGCTCCTTAGAA
>NW_006408718.1:3653405-3680842 GCF_000296735.1 Chrysochloris asiatica
TGGGTTCATTATAAAATGAAATAGACCTGATGACACCTAACAAGCACCTAAACACTCTTCATATTTTAGAAGAACACGCACACACACAGAGGAAGGCAGGACCCTACCTTTCATTGTTGTTGTTGTTAAGTGCCGTCAAGTCGGTTCTGACCCATAGCGACCCTGCACAGGGTTTCCGAGGCTGTAAATCTTTACGGGAGCAGAGCACCTTATCTTTCTCCCACGGAGCAGCTGGTAGTTTCGAACTGCTGACTTTGAGGTTCACAGCCCAATTCGTAACCACCATGCTAACAGAGTCTTGGTGTGGCGCTGTGGGTTAATATGCCAGACTGCAAAGCCGTTCAAACTGCAAGGTTGGCAGTTCAAGCTCACTAGCTGCTTCCAAATCTACCTTTCATTATAGGAGCCCAAAGTGTGTGTGGCAGCAGATAATCTCTCTTCAAACTTCTTCAAAGCTAAGACATAGATATGTGACATAGACTGAACACATCAGATGCTTCTAACTTTGAGTCTTGAAGGAGTGATGGTAAGCGGTACAAGGAACTGTTTACTGTGGCAGAGTTGAGTCTAGCAGTGTGAACCCAAGGGTTGGGTGGTGAAGACATAGGGCAGCATCCTCAACAACCTGACTCTATTGGTGGGCTTGGGTTTGTGACTCTGTCTTGATTCCTTGGGACTTCTGCCCGTGTTCTGAGGCTGGTTCTCTGGCCCTCCCATTGATCCTGTGACCTAGACCACACAGCCTTCCAATCATGCCATTTTCTACTTAAGTTGAGAGTTTGTTTCTTTTGTTTGGAAAGGTGGACTATTATGTCCAATGTCTACAGCAGGTTAATAGTGACTGAAATTTTAGTCATGACAAGTAAAAGCAAATAGCATGACAGTCACATAGAAATGTCCAGAGTCAGCTAGAGAAGTACACAAAGGAATGCATGAAAGGAGTTAGCAATGGAGGTATGCAATAGTTTAGGTTTTGTGTCAATTTCACTGGGTCAGAATTCTTAGAGGTTTGGCAGTTTGTTGTTGTGTGCTGTGGACTCTGTTTAGACTCATAGAGAACCTGTACAGGGTTTCCGAGGCTGTAAATCTTTACGGGACCAGAAAGCTTCATCTTTCTCCTGCAAAACAGCTGGTAGTTTCGAACTGCTGACCTTGAGCTTCGCAGCCTGATTCATAACCACTATGCTACCAGAGCTCACTGGGTCAGAATTCTCAGAGGGTTGGCAGTTAAGACACAGTAATTCCCTGATTAGATCTGCTTTGAGCAGCCAATCAATTGAAAGAAAACTTCTTTGGATGGGCATGGCCTGTTTCCAACATATTGATCACTTAGGCTTTTGCTTGCTTCCTTTTCTGCTGGATCTACATTCTACATCTGGCTGGCTCATCATTCAACCTCTGGTTCTTCGGACCTGAGCCAGAGGCCTACTCCATTGCTGCCAATCCTGGGATGTGTCAGCAGCCAGCCATTTTATCTGCCAGTCTGCTGACTGAACTGCCAGTCTCCTGCCAATCCTGGAAGTCATCAGCTGCTGATCAGTTTATCTGCCTGAACTGCCTGCCTGTCATCTGACCTGCCAATGTTGGTTCATCAGCCCTGTAGCTACATGAGAAACATGCAGCCTGATTGACTGTGTGAGCCATTTCCTTGATATAAACCTATATGTATATATAATTCCAGTGTGGCACTGTAAGATCAGCACTGGACTGCGAATGACAAGGTCGGCAGTTCAAACACAACAGTTGCTCTTCAGAAACCCTATACAGGGTCTCTATGAGTTGGTACTGACTTGATGACACTAACAACAACATACATATTATATGTTATATATATTATATTGTTGATTGGTTGTTATGTACCACCAGTTGGTTCTGACTCATAGCCACCCTGCATAGGGTTTCCAAGGCTGTAAATCTTTATGGGAATAGAAAACCTCATCTTTCTCTGGTGCAGCGATTGGTAGGTTCTAATTACTCACCTTGAGGTTAGCAGCCTGGATCATAATCCACTATCTAATCCAGGGTTTATATATATATATATATATATAGACCGCCTACCTTGCGGTTCAAACCGACTTTGAAGTCCAGCGCATTAACCCACTGTGCCACACCATGGAGTTCGGAGTTCGGAGTTCTGGTGGCGCTGTGGGTTAGTGCACTGGACTTCAAAGTCGGTTTGAGCCACAAGGTAGTCCAAGCACACCAGTCGCTCATCGGAAACCCTACATAGGGTCTCTATGGGTCAGAACCGACTCGACGGTACTTAGCAGCAACAACAACTACACACACACACATGTTTGTGTTGTTTTTATTGTTAAAATTCCATCGAGTCGGTTCTGACCCATAGCGACCTTGTGTAGGGTTTCTGAGAAATGATTGATGAGCTTGGACCTTGAGGTTCAAAGCAACTTTGCAGCTGAGTGCTTAGCCTACACTGCCACACCAGGACTATATATATATGGAGGTGTGGTGACTCCATATGAGAAACACTAAACTGGGAACCACAAAGTCTGCAGTTCAAGCCCACCAGCCTCTCCGTGGGAGGAAGATGAGGCTTTCTGTTCCTGTGAATATTTAAAAGCCTTGGAAGCCCTACATAAAGTTGCTATGAGTCAGAACTGACTCAACGGCACATAAACACCATGCCATTATTCTAGGTTGCATCAAATGCTACGTTGTTGTTAGGTGCCATAGAGTTGGTATCGACACATAGCGACCCTATGCACAACAGAATGAAACACTGCCTGATCCTGGGCCAACCTCACAATTGTTGCCAAACTTGAGCCCATTGATGCTGCCATATTGCCAATCCATCTCACTGGGGGTCTTCCTCTTCTTCTCTGACCCTCCACCTTATCAACATCATATCCTTCTCCAGTGACTGGTCCCTCCTGACAATATGTCCGAAGTATGAGAGATGAAGTTTGGTCATCCTGGCCTCCAAGGAGCACTCTGGTTGCACTTCTTCCAACACAGATCTGTTGGTTCTTTTGGCAGTCCATGGCCCTTTCATTATTTTCTTCCAACACCATAACTCAAAAGCGTCAATTCTTCTATGGTCTTCCTTATTGATGTCCAGCTTTCGCATGCATATGAGGTTATTGAAAATACCATGACTTGGGTCAGGCGCTCCTTAGTCCTCAAGCTGACATCTTTGCTCTTCAACACTTTAAAAAGGTCTGTGCAGCAGATTTGTCTAATGCAATACGTTGTTTGATTTCTTGACTGTTACTTCCGTGAGTGTTGATAGTTGATCCAAGAAGAATGAAGTCTTTGACAACTTCGATCTTTTCTTCCTTGTCAAGAATGTTGTTTATTGGTATTTTTGTTTTCTTTATATTGAGATGCAATCCATACCAAAGGCTGTGCTCTTTGATCTTCATCAGTAAGTATTTTAAGTCTTCTTAAAGCAAGCAAGGTTGTATCATCTGCATATCGCAGTTGTTAATGAGTCTTCTTCCAATCCTGAGGCCACGTTTTTCTTTATACAACCCAGCTTCTCAGATTATTTGCTCAGCATACAGGTTGAATAAATATGGTGAAAGAATACAACCCTGTCGCACACTGCTCTGGATATGTTCTTTTTGACAGTGAATGCAACACCATTCCTCTTTAATTTGTCATGCCTGGCATAGTAAACCATGTGGTTGTCAGATTCAGAATAACCAATGCCAGTCTATTTCAGCTCACTAATGCTTAAGTTATTGATGTTTATGCATTCCATTTCATTTTTGACAATTTCCAATTTTCATAGATTCATACTTCGTACATTCCATGTTCCAATTATTAATAGATGCTTACAGCTGTTTCTCTTCATTTTGAGTTGTGCCCTATCAGCAAATGAAGGTACTGCAGGCTTTACTTCATTCGTGTCATCAAGATCAACTCTACTTTGAGGAGGCAGCTCTTCCCCAGTCACATTTTGAGTGCCTTCCAACCTTAGGGGCTCAATTTCTGGCACTATATCTGAGAGAGTTTCTTTGCTCTTCCTAAGATTTTCAGTGACTATTCGGAAGTAGTTTGTCACTCCTTCCTAGTCTGTCTTTGCCTGGAAACTTATCTGAAACCTGTCCATCATGGGTGACCCTGCTGGCATTTAAAATATTGGTGGCATAGCTTCCAGAATCACAGCAACTCACAAGCCACCACAATAGGACAAACTGACAGATCAGTGGTAGTGTAATTTCTTTAGAGTCTTCAAATTTAGAGTAGTGGTTATGAGTTGGGCTGCTAACCTCAAGGTCAGCAGTTTGAAACTACCAGCTGTTACATGGGAGATAGATAAGGTTTTCTGCTCCCATAAAGACATACAGACTCAGAAACCCTATGCAGCATCGCTCTGAGTCAGAATCAGCTCCATGGCATATAACCAACCAACCAACCAACCAACCAACCAAATCTTCTCCCTACCAGCTGCTTTCTCTTCTTCATCTCTCCTAATTTCCTACTCTCCATAAAAATAAGATTAAAAAGTACTCTTGTGTGACCACATTGATTAACCTTGTGAAAATGTCCATTTCATTTGCTCAAGTGTTTTTCAACATTTAAGTCAATTGTTCTTCACATTGTGTCATGTTCATTGAGTTTTGAGTGTTTTCTAGTTATCGTCCCAGTTCTTATTCTCTGTTGCTCTGGTGTGGTGAACTGGGATTGGGTTTAACTGAACTGATTGCTGGGCTGGAGTTTGAGATTTATGGTACAGTTTGTATTCTGACTGTCTTGGAAAAATTCTTTATACTCGTTGGGACCCATTTTCCTCTTCTGGAAAAATAGAAGACTGGGCAAACAATGAAAAGTAATAGGGAGTGATGTGTGTTGCTAGACACTATGCCAAATATCAATTTTGCAATAACTTATTGCAATCTCAACGGAGCTCTGGTAGTGTAGTTGTTACGAGTTGGGCTGCTAACCTCAAGGTCAGCAGTTTGAAACTACCAGCTGTTCTGCGGGTGTAAGATGACATTTTCTGCTCCTGTAAAGATTTACAGCCTTGAAACCCTATACAGGGTTGTCATGAGTCAGAACTGACTCCACAGCACATAAACAACCAACCAATTGCAATCTTATGGTATCAAAGATCCTCTAACTTCAGGAGGGGGAATGAAAATCAGCATTAGCCCAAAGCTGATTCCTATGAGGTGGAGGTGAGACATACTCTACTTTCCCATGGCACTCCATTTCTTTATTGGGCTCAATAGTTCACTACTATGGAGTCCTGGTGTGGCACTGTGGGCTAATGTACCAGACTACAAAACATTTGAACTGCAAAGTTCGCAGTTTAAGTTCACCAGCTGCTCCTCAGGAACACTATACAGGGTTGCTATGGTTCAGAATTGACTTGATGGCACTTAACAACAACAACAACATGGCCACACAGACTCACAGACCATACTCACAATTGCAGAGTTTATCAGGATAATACAGTGGAAACTCTGAGAGCTGGAGCTTGATGGGACTCGTTAAGTTTTCCACATTTGGCAGACTACAGCTTACCACACTCTTCTATTACTTTCTATTAGTGGAAAATGCTTCAGGTTTTCTTCTCTGATAGATTTCTTCCTTACACAGACTCTGACTTTCACAGGTTTTATTGAAACAGGCTACATTTCAAGATGAGGTTCAGCTTAGAGGCAAGAGAGTACAACGCAGATCGAGTTCATCAGTCAGGACAGCTCTCAGCAGCTTGTAGACTAGTCTGGCTGGCAGGCCATGTTCAGGCTTTGGCTCTATTATTAAATGCTCTGCCAGCAAGCCTTCTGCCTTAAAGCATTCAACTCTTTTACTTCATGGGTAGGCAAGCCCACTGCAGTCATCTTGATGGGGACCACCAAGGAAACCCATGGCATCATCTTGTACTGGTCTTCTGATTCTCATTGCTTGTGTTGTCATGTACCATCTCCAGTGTGATACCTCTCGCTGTCCCCTTTCTGTGTCTAGGAGGTTCTTAGCACAGAGTCCCAGGGCTCAAAGGATATAATCCACTCTCAACTCTTCTTCTTGATGGTAGTGAGGTTCCTTTTCAAACTCTGTGGGATTAACTCTTATAAAAGTCTATTTCTCCCACCAAGACCATGAACTGACCAGTTCCCTTGGTAAGATAGTTAGCTGTCTAATCATTTACAACATTATAGTCTAGCAAATCATCTTGGCAAAACTACAAGTAAAACTCTAGAAATGAAAGGTCAGAGAATGATGAAACAGTCTGCTTTCATAAAGATTTATGTTTTTACTGTAAATTATACATTGGAATTGACTTGACAGGCAGTGAGTATTGCAACCTATGAAAAGGGTTCTGTAATTATGCTCTCTCACAGTGGGACAACTGAGTCTCAGGCTAAGTCATTTGCCCCAGCAAGTTTGTACTCTAATAGCTATAGTGATAATTTGGAATCTAGAGTAATATTCTGGGCTTTTTGTTGTTGTTTGTTTGCTTTTTTCAATTCCTGTGAGTTGGAACAACTCCATAGCACACCACCACCACCACCATACCTGGTGTAGTGCTGTAAGATAAGCACTGGACCAGAAGGTCGGTTTGAACAGCAAGGCCAGTGGTTCAAACTCACCAGTTGCTCCGTGGAAACCCAATACAGTTACTCTGAGTTGGAACTGACTCAATGACACTTAACTACAATACAAAAGAGAATCTCAAGAACAGATTGAAAAAAATATATTGTGACTGGAAAGAAGGTTTACAGACAAGACCACAAATTTTACATTCAACAAATTATACTCTGTGTTTCATCTCAGTGATTGCAATCTCAACAGCAACTAACAACAACAACTTTGTGAGTATAGTACAACCAGATTCTCTGTATATATGACATTTCTGGGGTTTAACTTGTAGTTCTGTCAAGATGATTTACATTTACAGTACCATCAGCAATGTAGGAGGGTCCCAGTCTCTCTTAATTCCTCACCAGCATTGGTTGTTTTTTGTTTCTTTGAATTTTGCTATTAATGCTGGGGTGATGATATTGCATTGTTGTTTTGATTTCCATCTCTCTGCTGAAGGAGGAAGTCCAAGGTACACTGATGGAATTGGCAAAGAACAAGGCACCAGGAATTGATGGAATAAAAATTGAAATCTTTCAAGAAAGTGAGGTTGCTCAGAGGGCACTCACTCATCTATGTCAAGAATTTTGGAAGACAACTATCTGGCTGACTGATTAGAAGAGATCCATATTTGTGCCCATTCCAAAGAAAGGTGACCCAACAGAATGCGGAAATCAGAACAATCTCTTTGCTATCCCATACAAGTAAAGTTTTGCTAAAGGTAATACAGAAATGGCTGCAAGCATGCATTGACAGAGACCTTCCAGAGGTTCAAGCCAGATTCAGAAGAGGCCATGGAATGAGGTATATAATTTCTGATGTCTGATGGATGTTGGCTGAAAACAGACCATATCAAACAGATGTTTATCTGTGCTTTATTGACTATGCAAAGGCTTTTAATTGTTTGGATCATGACAAGCTATGGACAACATTATGAAGTATGAGTATTCCGGAACACTTAATTGTGCTTATGAGGAATCTGTACCTGGACCAAGAAACAGTTGTTCGAACAGAACATGGGAACACTGAATGTTTTAAACTTAAGAAAGGTGTGCGACAAAGTTGTATCCTTTCACCATAATTATTCAACCTGTATGCTGTGAAAATAATCTGAGAAGCTGGGTTCTATGAAGAAAAACATGGCCTCAGGATTGGAGGAAGACTCATTAACAACCTGTGATATGCAGATGATACAACCTTGCTGGCTGAAAGTGAAGAGGACTTAAAACATTTACTGATGAAAATCAAAGAGTACAACCTTAGGTATGGATTACATCTCAATGTCAAGAAAACAAGAATCCTCACCACTGGACCAATAAACAACATTCTTAACAACGGAGGAAAGATTGAAGTTGTCAAGGACTTCATTCTTCTTGGATCAACTATCAACTCTCATGGAAGCAGCTCTCAAGAAATCAAATAACATATAGAATTAGGCAAATCTGCTGCCCAAGATCTTTTTAAAGTGTTGAAGAGCAAAGATGTCAGCTTGAGGACTAAGGTGCGCCTGATCCAAGCCATGGTAATTTCAGTAACTTCATATGCATGCGAAAGCTAGACAGTGAATAAAGAAGACTATAGAAGAATTGATGCTTTTGGGTTATGGTGTTGGAGGAGAATACTGAAAGTGCATGGGCTGCCAAAAGAACCAACAGATCTGTGTTGGAAGAAGTGCAGCCAGAGTGCTCCTTGGAGGCCAAGATGGCCAAACTTCGTCTCTCATATTTTGGTCCTATTGTCAGGAGGGACCAGTCACTGGAGAAGGATATCATGTTTGGTAAGGTGGAGGGTCAGAGAAAAAGAGGAAGACCCCCAATGAGATGAATTAGCCAAGTGGCAGCATCAATCGACTCACACATGGCAACAGTAGTGAGATTGGCCCAGGATCAGGCAGTTTTTCATTCTGCTGTGCAAAAGGTTGCTATGGGTTGGTACCGACTTGATGGCACCTAACAACAACAACAACAGATTGAATAAGTATGGTAAAAACAATGCAAACCTGGCGCACATGTTCCTGATGTTAAACCATTCAGTGACTCTTTTTCTGCTCAAACAAATGCCCCTTTGTCTACGTACAGGTTCCTCATGAGTACAATAAAGTATTCTGGGATACCCTTTCTTTGCTGTGCCAAAAGCCTTTACTTAGCCAAAAAAAAAAATAACAGGTAAACTTCTTTCTAATAGTCCTGATAGTGTAGTAGGTTAAATGTTGGGCTGCTAACCACAAGGTCAGTAGTTCAAGCCCACCACTGGGAGAAAAATGATGCTTTTTTCTTCTGTTAAGATTTGAAATCTTGGAAACCCTATACAGGGTCACTATGAATAGAAACCCACTCGACAACAAGCACCACCAACACCACAAAACTTCTTTCTGGTATGCTTTGTTTTTAGCCATGTTCCATCTGGCATCGACAATGATATCTCTCACTCCACATCCTCCTCTGAATCCAGTTTAAATCTCTGGCAATATACTGTCAATGTGTGGTTGCAGCCGTTTTTGAATTATCTGTAGCAAAATTTTACTTACATGTGATATTAATTATATTGCTGGATGATTTCTGAATTCTGTTGGGTCACCTCTCTTTGGAGTGGGCCCAAATATGGATCTCTTCCAATTGATTGGGCAGGTAGTTGTCTTCCAAATTTCTGGGCATAGATGAGTGAATGCCTCCAGTGCTGATTCAGTTTGTTGAAAGATTTCAGTTTGTATTCCATGAATTCCAGGAGTTTGTTCTTTGTGAACACTTTCAGTGCAGCTTGAACTTCTTCATTACCATTGGTTCTTGACCATATGCTACCTCTTGACATGGCTGAATATCACTTGTTTCTTTTTGGTGCAGTGATTCTGTGTATTCTTCCCATCATGTTTTGAAGCTTTCTGCATCATTCACTATTTTGCCCATAGAATCCTTCAATATTGCCAGTTGATGCTTAGATTTTTTTCTTCAGTACTTTCAGCTTGTCAAATGCTGTACCTGTTCTTCCCTTTTAGTTTTCTCACTCTAGTTCTTCACACATTTCATTATAATGCTTTATCTTCTTGAGCTGCCCTTTGGAATTTTCTGTTAGGCTATTTTACTCCATCATTTCTTTCATTTGCTTTAGCATCTCTATGCTGGAGAGCAAGTTTCAGAGTCTTTTCTGACATACATTTTTTTCCCCCCCTTTTTTTGTTGTCTTTTTAATGACCTTTAGCTTTCTTCCTGTATATGGTCTTGATGTTATTCCACAACTCTTCTTGTCTTTGGTCTTTACTGTCTAATATATAAAATCTATTTTTGAGAAGGTCTATAAATTCTGGTGGGATATGTTCAAGGCCATATTTTGATTCTCATGGATTTGTTTTAATTTTCTTCAGTTACAGCTTGAGCTTTCCTATTAAACTACCTCTGACCTTGTTTTGGCTGATATAGTCAATTTGATCTCTGTGTATTTCATATGGCGAAGTCCATGTGTATAGTAGTCATTCATGTTATTTAAAAGGTATCACTAAGCCATTGGTCTTGTAAAGTTCTATCATGTAATCTCTAGCATTGTTTCTTTCACAAAGTCATATTTTCTAACTACGGATCCTTCCTCTTTACTTCCAATCTGTGTATTCCAATTTTCCAGGATTTGTCAATGCACCTTTATTGCATGTTTGATCAATATCAGTCTGAAGAAGTTGGTAGTATTCCTCAATTTCATCATCACTAGCTTTAGTGGTTGGGGTGTGAATTTGAATAATAGTAGTATTAACTGGTCTTCATACATGTATGGATATTATCTTATCAGAGACAGCATTATTCTTCAAGGTAGATCTTGAAACGTTCTTTTTGATGATCAATGAGATGCCATTATCAGATTAAAAGTGGCCAATACCAGTCCATTTAAGCGCACTATTTTCTAGGATATTGATCTTTGGTGTTCAATTTCATTTTTAACAAATCCCAGTTTCCCTACATTGATACTTTGTACATTTCATGTTCTGATTTTAATGGCTATTTCCAGCTATTTCTCCTCATTTTAAGGTGTGGCCCATCAGTAAATCATTGTTCTAAAAACTTGATTCCATTCACATTATAATAATCAACTCTGCTTTGATGAAGTAGTTCTAACCCAGCCCTATTTTGAGAATATTTCAACCTGAAAGGATCATTTTCTGACATTATGTCTGACAATTTTCTGGTGCTGTTCATAATGTATCAATATTCAATAATCTGGTGCTATTTGACAGTGTTCCACTGCTATTCATAGTTTTTCCAAGTCAATGGGCTCTCTTTTTTACACTTTTGATGAAATCATCTGATGCACCAGGGTTATATTCTTTCACCATACTTATTCAATCAGTATGCTGAGCAAATAATATGAGAAGCTGGATTATATGTAGAAAAACATGGCATCAGGATAGGAGGAAGACTCATTAACAGCCTGCAATATGTAGATGATACAACCTTGCTTGCTGAGAGAGAAGAGACTCAAAATACTTGCTGATGAAGATCAAAGAGCACAGCCTTTGGTATGGTTTGCACCTCCATGTAAAGAAAACAAAAATCTTCACTATTAGACTAATAAATAACATTCATATAAATGGAGAAAAGATTGAAGTTGTTAAAGACTTCATTTTGCTTGTATCAACCATCAACACTCATGGAAGCAGCAGTCAAGAAATCAAACAAGCTATTTCTTTCAGAAAATCTGCTGCACAAGACCTTTTAAAGTGTCGAAGAGTAAAGATGTCAGGTTGAGAACTAAGGTGCTCCTGACCCAGGCCATGGTATTTTCAATAACCTCATATGCATGTGAAAGTTGGACAATGAAAAAGGAAACCCACAGAAGAATTGATGCACTTTAACTATGGTGTTGAAGGAGAATATTAAAAATACCATGGCCTGCCAAAAGAACAAACCAATCTGTGTTGGAAGAAGTACAGCCAGAATGCTTCCTGGAAGCCAGGATGGACAGACTTCATCTGTTATACTTCAGACATATCGTCAAGAGGGGCCAGTCCCTGGAGAAGGATATCATGTTTGGTAAGGTGGAGGGTTGGAGGATACGAGGAAGACCCCTAATAAATGGATTGGCACTGTGGCAGCAGCAATGGGCACAAATACAGCAATGATTGTGAGATTGGCACAGGACTGGTCAGTGTTTTGTTCTGTTGTGCAAAGGGTCATTATGAGTTGGTACTGACTTGATGGCACCAAACAACAACAACAACCCTAGCCATGATATTTTCAACCACCTAATATGGAGTCCTGGTGTGGTGCTATGGGTTAATGAGCCAGACTGTAAAGCCATTTGAACTGCAAGGTTTCAGCTACTCCTTGAAAAATCTATACAGGGTCCCTATGGGTTAGAACCCACTCTATGGCACTTAACAACAACAACAATATGCATTTGAAAGCTGAATAATGAATAAGGAAGTCCAGAGAAGAATTGATGTCTTTGAAGTATGGAGTTGGCAAACAATATTGAAAGTACTGGAGCGTCAGAAGAACAAGCTAGTCTGTCCTGAAGGACTGCTCCTTTGTCATTGTCGTTGTTGTTAGGCCATTGAGTCAGTATCGACTCATAGAGACCCTATGCACAATAGAACGAAACACCCGGTTCTGGGCTAACCTCACAATTGTTGCTTCTTAACAACATTTGCATGAATGCTCCTTAGAACTGAGGATAGCAAGACTTCATCCTAAGTTGACATGCTGTGAGGATTGATCAGATCTGGAAGAAGACATCACACTTAATAAAGTACAGTGTCAGCGAAAAAGAAGAAGTGCTTCATTGAAATGGATCGACACATAACTACAACAAAAGACTCAAACATAACATTTCTGAGAATGGCGCAGTGTTGTTGTTGTTGTTATGTGCTGTGAAGTTGGTTCCGTCCTGGCTTCATAGCGACCCTCTACAGCGTTTCCGAGGCTATAAATCTTTGTGAGAGCAGAAAACCTCATCTTTCTCCTGCAGACCAGTTGGTAGTTTCGAACTGCTGACTGTGAGATTAGCAGCCCGATTTGTCACCACTACGCTACTTCTATGGTACATAAGGACACTCTGCATCAGAAGCCTCTGTGTGTCACCTAACAATAACAATGTTTAAGGAAGCAGATTGGCAGGTCTATTCTCCCATGGAGAATGAAGTTCTGGTATTGTGCTCTAGGTTAAGTACTGAACCGAAAGGCCAGCTTGAACCACAAGGTCATGGTTCAAACCCACCAGCTGCTCCTTGGAAACTCTATATAGGTTTGCTATGAGTCAGAACCGACTCAACGGCACTTAACAATTCTCCTACAGAACAGCTGGAGGTTTGAACCTCCTACATTTCATTTAGCAACTGAGTGCTTAACTGTTGCGCCACCAAGGATCCTTGTTGTTGTGAAGTGCTGTCAAATCGATTCCGACCCATAGAGACCTTGTATAGGGTTTCCAAGGAGCAGCTGATGAACTTGAACCACCGACCTTGCAGTTCAAACAACTTTGCAGTCTGATGCATTAGCCCACAGCACCACACCACTGGTTTACCAAATGAATGACTACTTTATGAGGTGGTATTAGGAAAGGACCAAGCTTGTATGTGAGATAGATCAAGATTTGAATTGAAATTGTTTTCCTTCTGTTCAGTGCTTGCCACTTACAAATATTATCCTCTCATACAAGAACTTTGTCCCCAAAGAATTTATGATGTGAATAGGAGATAAGACATGTACTTTTACCTATGATATAGAAAAAAAGTAAATGAGCCAGTATAATGAGTGCTCTCAAGTGCGATTCAACTCTATACTTTTATTCATTTGAAATACTGAAAGCCTCTCAGCATTTGAAAATGAAATTACTGACTTTAATTTCATAAAAAATTTAAAAATGCATATATCTCCAGCTTGGCTATATTACTTACTATTTTTCTATTTGTTTGTTAAAATTGTTGTTAAGTGCTGTTGAACCACTTCTGACTCACAGCAACCCCATATAGTGTTTCTGAGGAGTGGTAGATGGATTTGAACCACCAATGTTATGGTTCACAGTCCAGTGCTTATTCTAGGAGTCCTGATGTGGTGTTAGTGCTACCTCTAATCCTGGTAGTTAGTGCTAGCTCTAATAATGGCATCTTGATGTGGCACTGTCGGATAAGCGTTGGGCTTCTAACTGCAAGGTTGGCTGTTCAAACCCACTAGTTGCTCCTTGGAAACCCTATACATGGTTGCTAGTTGGAGCTAACTCAACATCACTTAACAACAACCTCTAATAATAAACAATTTGAATTCTTATATAGTTTTTGCTAAGTTTCAATCTTAATTGCATGTCAATGTAAAGAAAGTGAAAATCTTTGTGGCTGCTCTTGTTAGGTGCTGTGAGTCAGTACTGACTCACAGCGACTGTATGCACAACAGAATGAAATGCTGTCCCATCCTAACAATTGTTATACTTGAGCCAGTTGCTGTTACCACTGTGCCAATTCATTTCATTGGAGGTCTTCCTTTTACTCACTGACCTTCCACTTTACAAAGCATGATGCTCTTTTCCAGGGCCTAATCCCACCTGATAATATGTACAAAGTATGAGAGATGAAGTCTGGCCGTCCTGGCTTCTAAGGAGCATTCTGGCACCTTAGAAGCCAACACATATTTGGTTCTTCTAGCAGTCCATGGTAATTTTAATATTCGTCTCCAACACTGCAACTCAAGTGGCCTATAGTCTTCCTTATTCATTGTTCAGCTTTCACATGCATATGAGGCTCTTGGAAAATTACATGGCTTGAGGCCAGGATATTGAAAGTAGCATGGCTTGGGTCAGGCACACCTTAGTCTTCAAACTGGTATCTTTGATCTTGAGCAGTTTAAAGAGATCTTCTGCAGCAGATTTATCTAACGTAACATGCCGTTTGATTTCTTGATGGCTGCTTCCATGAACATTGATTTGGATCCTAGAAAAATGAAGTCTTTGACAACTTCAATCTTTTCTCCATTTGTTGTTGTTGCTGTTGTTAAGTGCTATAGATTTGGTTCCAATTCATAGTGACCCTGTACAGAGTTTCTGAGGAGTGACTGGTAAATTTGAACCACTGACCTTGTGGTTCAAACTGCCCTTATGTTTGAGTGCTTATCCTACAGGGCCTCACCAGGATGCTTTTCTCAAATTATCATGATGTTGTTTCCTCACGATTGGACAAGTAATCTACCATTTGGTAGATTCCATCGCATGGTAACCCTGTGTGTGTCAGAGGAGAATTGTAGCCCATAGGGTTTTCAATGGGTGAGTTTTTGACAAGTATATCAGCAGGATTTTCTCTTTGGATGGACTCGAATGGCTAACATTTGCGTGAGCAGTCATTTTTGTTAACCGTTTGTATTACCCAGGGACTCCAAGGAACAAATGGTAATCTGATTGTGTTGATTAATTCATAACTGTTTTTTCCTTGTATGCATTTTCTTCCCCCATTTTTTAACATGGAAAAGGAATCTTTGCTGCCAACCCCTCCTCCATTATGAACTATTTTAATTAAAATGCAAGTTAATCATTTGAAAATTCAGAGGAAGCTTTTTTTGTCTTAAGTTCCTGCTGGTCACTACTTTGGAAGTCTGTGGTTTCTTTGAAATCTAAGTACCTATTTTTAGTCTGCACCCAAAGGCCTGGAATTCACGTGTGGACACAGATGACCAAATTTTCCTTTTGGTTAAACTGTTAATGAGCAGGATACAGAAGTCTGTTCTACTTTTATTTATACAATTCTTGAAAAAAAAACATATCAGATACTGCAGTATTTGTGACTAAGTGATCCAGAAAGCAAAAATTTGTCTTGTAATTTTATGTGAGAATGAACTAGAAATGGTTCTGTCATTATTGCATAAACTGATAAAAACATTAAAGTTAATTCCTTAATAAAAGGAAGCTGCTTTAAAATTGTGTGTATGTGTGTTTTAAAATCTGTTTTATCTTGTGTCAGAAGAAAAAAAAGGGCAGACCACAGAAAAAATTACCACATATAATAAATGGGTAAAAAAATCCCATCAACCCCTCTTAACTTTCCCCATAAGTCCCTCATCTTTAAGACACATTTGACAGTGAAAGGAAGTATGTTTAGAATTATGCTGGTATATACTGGTGAGTCTGCCCCTTGCAAACTGGGAACCAAGGTTGTTCTACTTACCACAACAGACAAACAGGAAGTAGATTGTGAAGGCACGTTTTAAAACAATTGAAGAGTTTTTAGAATTCCTTTTCAGCTTGCTCACACTTGAACTTTGACTCTTGAATTAGCAAAGTGATTATGCAGCCTTAGTTGCTTTGTTGTTCAAAGACAGCAAGAATAAGAAATGCCCTTCAAAATGTACTACAGTAATCCTTCATTAACCCTTGTGCTTTAGCTCTTTCATGTGTCTCAGTCATACAGACAAGTCGTTAATAGAAGCAAGTCTTGCCAAATACACAAATAAGGAGCATGATTACAGCACAAAAGTTCATTCTATGTGAAAAAGTAATGTGTTCCATTTCTTGAGAGTAAAAAAGAAATTAATTTTTAAGAACTAGCATGGAGATACATTTTCAAGAATTTAGCATCTTTTCTCAGTTTGTCTTTATATTAAGCTCACCATTTCTCATATTCAGTTTTTTGTTCTATTAAGTTTCACTTATCTGTGCCTTGCCACTTCTTATTAACTTTATTAATTGGCTAACATAAAAAAGATTAAAATTGTTAATGAATCTAAATATTAAACAACAGAGTTTTTTTTCTCCCCTCATAAAATGGATGATACGCAGAGGTAACAGAAGATTTCAAAATCATCCAAGAAATAATTTATGACTATTTTTTTTAATAAGGAAATTCAAAACTCAGAAAATATGGCTGATATAATAATATAAATACTGTTTCCTTTCTTTTGATGAGTTTAAGGAGTCCTGGTGTGGCGCTGTAGGACAATCACTGGACCACCAGGTCGGTTTGAACCCCAAGGCAGAGTCAACTGGATGGCACTTAACAATAACAAAAGCAACATGTTAAATGCAAGTTTGAATCCTGGAGTGGTGCTGTGGGATAAGCACTGGACAGCTGCTAACCACAAAGTTGGAAATTCAAACTCACCAGCCACTCAGCAGGAAACCATTTACAGGGTGGATATGAGTCAGAACTGACTTGACGACACTAAACAACAGCAAAAAAGCTGGTGGATCATGAAGAGTACCTTTTTGCTATTGAAGGAAGAGGGAAAGCAGCTGGTGAAGTTTAACAAATCTAGTTAGAAGTATGTTTTCAGGTTTTTGGATGACTTATGTTGATTTTATGTAGGTAAAATTAATTTGTATATCTGAAAACTGTATACTCGAGGGCAAACATCTTAGTTATATTTGAGTCAATGGTGACTGAAATGTTGATTGGCATATAGTAGAATTCAATACGTATGCATATATATTGAATAAATAGAACTAACGTCTCTTAACTAAGGAGCTCTAGTAGCATAGTTACAAATCAGGCTACGAACCTCAAGTCGGAAACTACCAGCCATTCTGTGGGAGAAAGATGAGGCTTTCTGCTCCCATAAAGATTTACAGCCTCAGAAACCCTGTGCAGGGTCACTATGAGTTGGAACCGACTCCACGGCACTTAACAACATTTTTTAAATGGAGTCCTGATGTGTCGCTGTCAGATAAACACTGGACTGGGAACCACAAAGTCAGCAGCTCAGACCACCAGCTGCTCCTTGGAAATCCTATGCAGGGTTGCTATAGATCGGAACCGATTTGATGGCATTTAACAACAACAACCATTTTTAAATGAATTTCATAACATTGTCCTATTTTTCATATGTTAAGAATTTTGTGTTATTCTATTAACATTCACTTTTTTAGCTATTGTAAATGTGAACATACTAAACTAATTTGAAAGCTTGTTTCATTAGGTTCCCCATCATTTCCCCTTGGAGTAGAGAATATATTATATTCTTGCATCTAAAATTGTTGATGAAAATGTATGCCAATGTAAGTGTCAGTTCATTGTAGCATACCCTACAATTTCCCGTCTTTGGAAGCTTTTCCATTACTCTTATGTCATACTTCGGAAACTTTTAGGACTTTCTTTTTTTCTTCATATTCTGAAAATTAACCATTTGTATGAATGGTTCCAATTCTTTGAATTGGAACTTCTTTTTCTTCAGTTTTGGGAAATTTTCATCTTTAATTTCTTTGATTATTTACTCTTCTCCATTCTCTGTTTTACTATTTACATGTTGTTGTTAAGTGCTTTTGAGTTGGTTCCGAACCATAGCGATCCCTGTATAGGATTTACTAGGAGCATCTAGTGAGTTTTAACAGTCAACCTTGCGATTCAAACCGACTGCAATCCAGCACATTAACCCATGTTGTTGTTGTTGTTGTTGTTGTTATGAGCCATGGAGTCAGTTCTGATTCATAGCGACCCTGTACAGGGTTTCCGAGGCTGTAAATCTTTACGGGAGCAGAAAGCCTCATCTTTCTCCCGCGGAGCAGCTGGTAGTTTCGAACTGCTGACCTTGTGGTTGGCAGCTCAATTCGTAACCACTATTCTACCAGAGCTCCTTATATTAACCCATAAGATCCCTTAAATATAGTATAAAATATCTAGGTTTAGTCTTCACATTTCTTGATGCTTCTTTTATACATTCCTTCTTTTGTTCTATGTTCTGGGAAGAAAAGTTGAGATAAATTTCCAATTTATATGCTGATATTCAGCCTTATGTAAGGAGCTCTGGTAGCGTAATGGTTACGAGTCGGGCTGCAAACCTTAAGGTCAGCGGTTCGAAACTACTAGCTGCTCCGCGGGAGAAAGATGAGGCTTTCTACTCCTGTAAAGATTTACACCCTCGGAAACCCTGTACAGGGTCGCTATGGGTCGGAACCGACTCGAAGGCACTTAACAACAACAACAACATTCAGCCTTATGTAGTGTGCTAGGCAGTCCAGGTGTTTACTTTTATTATATTTTAAAAATCATATATTTTAAATGTATAAATAAATATATTAATTTTGGGTAAATTTTTGCATAGGGTGTAAGGAAGGCATTCAACTTCATTCTTCGGCCTATGGATATTCAGTTGTATAAGCATCATTTGTTAACAAACTATTCTTTCCCTTATTGAATTGTCTTGGTCTTCTTGTTGAAAATCAATTGACTTCAAATATACAGCTTTATCTCTGGGTTTTCAATTCTTTGTCATTACTAGTATTTTGCTGAAAAGCTTTTGCATCTATATTCATAAAGGAATATTAGTTGGGTAATTTTGTTTTCTTCTGATGCCATTATCTGTTTTGATATCAAGGTAGTACTGGCTTCATAGAATGATGTGAAAAGTGTGTATACTTTTTCTGTTTTTGGAAGATTTTGTAAAAGATTTATGCTATTAATTCTTTAAATATTTGGTAGAATTCAACAGTGAAGCCATCAAGGACTGGGCTTTTCTTGTTGGAAAGTTTTTTGATTGTGCCTTTTAATCAGAAAGCTTAGCCATTTACATTTAATATATTTACTAATAGAAAAGAGGATGCCTACCATTTTACGGTTTGTTCTCTACATGTCTTATGCTTATTTTTCTACACTGTTCCTTCATTGTCATCCTTTTATGTTAAATAGTCACTTTCTAATGTACTATTTGATTTTCTTATCATTTCTTTTACTTTTCTATAAAACTATATTAGTTTCCTAGCAGTTGCCATGGAGATTATTTTAATAGCTTCACTTATAGCAATGTAATTTGATTTAATAACAACTTAATTTCATTAGAACACTAATCTTTGCTCCTACATCGCTCTGCTTCCTCACATCACTTATGCCATTATTGCCATGCAATTTATATACTTATACAGTATAAACTCATCAACACAGTTTTATGATTGTTGCCTTATGAAGATGTCTTTTAGATCAGGAGAGAAAAGGTCAATAAACAAATATGCTTATATTGTTATATATTTTCCTTATATACTCACCAAGAAGCTGGATTATGTGAAGTATGCAGCTATGCGGCATCAAGATGGGAAGAAGACTCCTTAATCACCTGCGATATGCAGATGAAACAATGTTAGTTGCTGAAAAAAAGAGGATTTAAAGTGCTTACTGATGAAGATCAAAGAATACAGCTTTTAGTATGGATTGCACCTCAGTGTAAAGAAAATGAAAATTCTTACAACTGGATCAATAAAAAAAACATCATGATAAACTGACACAAGATTGAAGTTGACAAGGATTTTCATTTTACTTGGATGAACAATCAATGCTCATGGAAGCAGAGTCAAGAAATCAATGTATTGTAGAGCAATCTGCTGCACAAGGCCTCTTTAAAGTGTTAAAGAGCAAAGGTATCATTGAAGGACTACGGTGTGCTTGACCCAAGCCATGTTATTTTCAATCACCTCATAAGCATATGGAAATTAGGCAATGAATAAGGAAGACCATTGAAGAATTGATACCTTTGAATTATGATGTTGGTGAAGAATATTGGAATTACCATGGACTGCCAGAAGAACAAATAAATCTGTCTTGGCAGATGTGCAGAAGAACAAACAAATCTGTCTTGGGAGAAGCCAGAATGCTCTTTAGAAGCAATGATGGTGAGACTTAGTCTCATGTACTTTGGGTATGTTATCAGAAGGCACTAATCTCTAGAATAGAACATCATGCTTGGTAAGGTAGAGGGTCAATGAAAAAGAGGGAGGTGGATTGGCTCAGTGGCTGCAGTAATGAACTTAAACATAGCAATGTTTGGAAGGACCAGGCGGTGTTTTGTTCTGTTGTGCATAGAGTCTCTATGAGTTGGAGCCCGCTTAACGACACCTAACAACATTCACCTTTAGTGGTTGCTGCTCCTTAGTTTTTCATGTGAATTTGAATTATTGTCTAGTATCCTTCCATGTGTGGTGCTGTGGGTTAATGTGTCAGACTACAAAGCCATTTGAACTGCAAGGTCAGAGGTTCAAGCTCACAAGCTGCTCCTCGGAAACCCTATATAGGGTTGCTATGGGTCGGAACCGACCCAACAGCACTTAACAACAATCCTTCTATGTCATCTGAAAGGACTTCCTCAATTTCTCTTAGGGCAGGTCTGCTCAGTTTTTGCTTCCTGGTGCACTTTATTTCTTCATATGCATTTGAATTTTTGTCTAGTACTCTTCCATTTCAGTTGAAAAGGACTCTCTTTAGTATTTCTTTAAGTTAAGGTTTGCTTCCTAGGGCAGATCTTCTCAATTTTTATTTACTGAAGTCATCAATTTCTCGAGGAAACTTTTTCTGGCTATAGAATTCTTGGTTGAGAGTCGTCTTCTTTGAGCACTTTGAATATTTCATTCCTCTGCCTTCTGATTTAATGACTTTTGAGAAAAACTTAGCTGTTTATTTTATTGAGGATCTCATGAGTATAATATATTACATCTCTCTTGCTGCTTTCAACATCATTTTTCTTTCTCTTTTGCTAGTTTGATTATCTGTATCTTAGTGTGAATTTCCTTGAGTTTATCCTACTTGGAGTTTGTTGAGCTTCTTGGATATGCAGATTAATGTTTTCTATTAGTTTTGTAAAGTTATTAGTGATTATTTCACCAAACATTTCTTCTGTCCCTCTCTCTCTGTCCTATACTTCTGGGACTCCCATTACACATGTGCTGGTAGACCTTGTGGTGTTCCACATGTCTCTGGGACTTTGCTCATTTCTTTACTCTTATTCTTTCCTATTCCTCAGATTAGGTAATCTCCATTATTTGCCCTCAAATTCATTGATTCTTTCTTCCACCAACTCAAATCTAAAATTGAGTAGTCTCGTGAATTTTTCCTTTCCATTATTCTAATTTCAACTCCAGAATTTTATTTGGTTCTTTAAAAATAGTTTTGATCTCATTATTTGTAGTCTCTATTTTGGTCAGATATCATTCTCATATTTTCCTTTAGCTTTTAGACATGGTTTTCCTTAGTTCTTTGAGCATCTTTATCATACTTTTGTATAGTAAAGGGTCAACTCAGCAGGTTTGAGGTGTTCAAACTGTACATATTCCAAAGATTGACCCTTGACAAGCTCTTGGGAGATAACCTTTAAACTTTTGGAATAGACTGCCTAATAAGGTTGTCTTTGTATATTGGCCTTGGTCCAGCCCAGAGACTTTATGTTAACAGTGTCATTTATGATGAATGCCTGTTTTTGTTTGCATGTGCCCTGGGCTATATTGTATAAATTTGTCTTCTGCAAGGGGCTGAATACCGAATAGTTAACATCAGTTATATTGGTCCATGTTTATATGATTGAGCCTCAAAACACCCTAATCGCAAAAGTCCGGTGAGGTTCCCTGTTTAATAATACTTAGTGTATGTTGTCATACATCATTGTTGAGTGGATTAAGTGCTGTCTACATTCCAACCAGCTGCTCCTCAGAAACCCTATACAAGGTTGCTATGGGTTGGAACTGACTTGACAGCTCTTAACAACAGCAATAGTCCTTCACCGGGTAAAGACATTTGGAAGCTTCTGTCTGGATTCCATTCTATGAGATATTTTCCTTTTGTGATTTTAATCTGTAAACTCTTTCCTGCAACAAACTGTAACCATAACTTTTGGAGTTCTATAAGGAGCTCTGGTAGCGTAGTGGTTACGAATCAGCCTGTGAACCATAAGATCAGCAGTTCTAAACTACCAGCTGTTCTGTAGGAGAAAGATGAGGCTTTCTGCTCCCGTAAAGATTTACAGCCTCAGAAACCCTGTACAGCGTCGCTATGAGTCAGAACCGACTCCACAGCACATGACAACAACAATAACATATGTCCTCTAGAGAATCATTGAATACCAGGCTGATCATGGTGACCTGCCTCGGGCTGTTTAAGTGTTTTTCTAGTAAGTTGATGTCTGACCTTCTGCTGGGTGGTTTCTATTGACTGCTTTTTCTCTCTTGTGTGTAGGATACACTTTTTTATTTCTTGTTTTCGTAGTTGTTGAAAACATTCTAACTACTATAATGTGACAATTCTGGAAAACAGATATCCCCACCCCCCTGCTTTATAATCTGTTGTTGTTTATGAATCGTGTGTGGAGATTCAGGATAAGCACTGGTTTGAATTGCCAACCTTGCAGTTGGCAGTTCAAACCCACCAGGCACTTCTCAGAAACCCTATACAGAGTCACTATGAGCTGGAGCTGACTAGATGGCACTTAACAACAACAATGATAATGCATTATGTTTTGTTATTGCTTTTTGTTTGTTTAACAGCTCTTCTGAAGTAATTGCATAAAGTTAGCATGAGAGTGAGTAAAACATGATCTGCCCTTGGGTTATATTAAAATGCCTGTCCACGTCCACAGTTGACAACATTGAGTTTGCAGGTGAAATGATTCTGCAAATAGATATGTGACAGTAATTATGTGGCAAATCATTTGCAAATAGCCATGAGTCTGCCTATGCAATAATCCATGGCATACTTAACCTTTGAAAAGTTTGTGCAACGTGGATACTGAAACAACTCACAGAAGAGCATAATTAGAGGTGTTTGAATACTTGCAAACAAAAGTGGACCAATACTCGAAGAAAGGTAAAAGTTTCTTTAAAAAAGTAGTTACTGGTGACGAGACATGGATTCAAGCCTGAGAGTCAAAGGCAGAGTATGGAATGGAAACATCCTCAATCGCCAACCAAGAAAAAAATCAGAAGTCAGTGATCAGTTGGAAAACTGATGCTTACAGTTTTCTGGGATTCTGAAGGGTCAGAATTGGAGGACTAACAGGAAAAAGTTTCAACAATCAACAGAGCTTGTTACAGTGAGATGCTCACTGAAGAGCTGAAGCCTAAACTTCAGATTAAATGCAGAGGACTGCTGTCCAAGGGCATTGAGATCTTGCTTGAAAATGCACATCTGTACACCTCTGCCCACATTATTGACACTCTGCAAAAACTTTGTTTTGAGTTGTTAAAGCATCCTCCCTATAGTCCTAATCTTGCTCCATCAGACTTTCACCTGTTTGGTCCCCTGAAAGCAGCCCTTCAAGGATGAAGATTCACCTCTGATGACGAAGTGAAGACAGCAGTGTATTCGTAGCTGACAGCTCAGCCTAAAATTTTTTTAAATAAAGGAATGCAAAAGCTTGTTGACAGATGCACAAAGTGTATTGAAAAACAAGGAGATTATGTTGGAAAATGATGTATTGTCTTTTCTAAAAGTCAATTAAAATAAATTCTACAATCAGAGTGTGGCTAATTTTTGACTCACCCTCATGTTATTTTTGGTCATATGTGCCACTGTAGACTTTTCTTAGTTAGCTTAGTGATCAGACAATGATTAGAACTGGGGTTTCCCTAAATGTGTTAAATCAGTAATTCTTGTGGTCTTTGCTGAGAGGCTCTATGTATGTTTTGGGACATACCTTCAATACTGTCAAAATTTACAACACTCTCTTAACCTTTACTCCCTTTTATGCAGAGTCTCAAGTTCAGTCAGCAGCAAGAGATAAAGGCCTTCTAATATATTTCCTGAACATTACAGGTCTTTTTTGGTTGGTCCCTAAATTCCCAGGAGCTTTTTCTAGGCCCTGTATGAATATCTCATTTACCAACTTTTCTTTGCAAGTATTTTAGTTAGCTTCTTGTTAATTCTACTAACTGATAATCCCACCTGAAAACCGAAAAACCAAACCCACTGCCAATGAGTTGATTCTGACTGATAGAGACCCTATAGTACAGAATAACATCTCTATAGGGGTTCCAAGGCTATAAATCATAATGAGAGCAGAAAACCTCATCTGAATTCTGTGAAATTACTGGTGAATTTGAACTGCTGACCTTGTGGTTAGCAGCCCAATGCTTAACCCCCTGTCTTACTGGAGCTATGAATCCCATTTTAGGTCATTATAATGTTAAATCTGGAGTCCTGGTATGGTGCTGTGGGTTAATGAACCAGACTGCAAAGCCTTTTGAACTTCAAGGTTGGTGGTTCAAGCTCACCAGCTGCTCCTTGGAAACCCTATACAGGGTTGCTATGGGTGAGATCCGACTCAACGGCACTTAACAACAACAACAACAATGTTAAATCTACCATTCATCTGCCAGTTTGTCAAACTGAGGTGGATTTTCTGTTGCTGTGATTCTGGAAGCTATGTCATGAGTATTTGAAATATAAGTAGGGCCACCTACAGTGGACAGGTTTCAGCTGAACTTTCAGACAAAGACAGACTAGGAAAGAGGAGAGACAGACTACTTCCCTGTGTTTAGTCACTGAAAACCTTATGAATAACAGTGTAGCACTGTCAGCACCAGAATACTGAATATTAAAACATGATGAAGCGCACCAGAATATTGTCAGATATAATGCTGGAAGATGAACCCCTTAGATTGGAAGACACTCAAAATGCAACTTGGGAAGAGCTGCCTCCATAAAGTAGACTTGACAGTGATAATGTGAATGAAGTAAAACCTTAGGGACCTTTATTTGCTGATGGGCCACAACTCAAAATGAAGAGAAACAGCTGTAAAAATTCATTAATAATTGGAACATGGAATATATGAAGTATGAATCTAGAAAAATTGGAAATTATAAAAAATGAACTGGAATGCATAAACACTGATATCCTAGGCATTAATGAGCTGAAATGGACTGGCATTGGCCCTTTTGAATCTGACAGTCAGGTGACTTACTGTGCCTGGAATGACAAAATGAAGCAAAATGGCATCACATCCATCATCAAAAGGAATATAAGAGTTATCTTGATGGACAATGCTGTCTGTGGTAGGATAATATTCATAAGCCTACAAGGAAGACCAGTTAATACCACTATTATTTAAATTATGTACCAACCACTAACACCAATGAGGATGAAATTGAAGTACTCTACCAATTTCTTCAGTCTGAAATTGATCAAACATGCAATCAGGATGTATTGATAATTACTGGCGATTGGAATGCAAAGGTTGGAAACTAAAAGGAAGGAAGGATTGTTGTTGTTGTTGTTGTTGTGCAGTGCTGTCGAGTTGATTCTGACCCATAGAGACCCTGTATAGGGTTTTCAAGGAGCAGCTGATGAGCTTGAACTGTCGACCTTACAGTTCAAACAGCTTTGCAGTCTGGCGCATTAACTGACAGCGCCACACCAGGACTCCAAAAAGAAGGATTAGTAGTTGGAAAATACGGCCTTGATGATAGAGATGATGCTGGAGATTGCATCACAGAATTTTGCAAGATCAGTGACTTCTTCATAGCAAGTATCTTTTTAAACAACATAAAAGAGTATACTATACCCGGGGACCTCACCAGATAGAATACACAGAAATCAGATTGACCACATCTGTGGAAAGAGATGGTGGAAAAGCTCCATATCATCAGTGAAAACAAGGCCATGGATTGCTCATATGCAAGTTCAGGCTGAATCTGAAGAAAATGAAAACAATTCCATGAGAGACAAAATATGACCTTGAACATATCCCACCTGAATTTGGAGATCATCTGAATAACAGATTTGATGCATTAGACACTAAAGGCTTGAAGAGCAGAAGATTTGTGGGATGACATCAAGAACACCATACAGGAAGAAAGCAAAAGGTCATCAAGAATGAAAGAAAAGACCAAAATGGATATCAGAAGACACCCCAAAACTTGCTCTCCAGAGTAGAGATGCTATAACAAATGGAATAAATGTGGAGGTAAAAAAACTGAATAGAAAAACTTAAAAATCAGCTCAAGAAGACAAAGGCAAATATAACAAAATGTGCAAAGACCTGAAGTTAGCATCTCTCTGAGGGAGCAGAAGAAAAAATTCAAGGCTCAATTTGAAATACTGAAGGATTCTGTGGGCAAAATATTGAACCATGAAGAAAGCATCAAAAGAAGATGGCAGGAACACACAGAATCACTATACCAAAAAGAAATGGTCTATGTTAAAGCCTTCAAGAGGTAGAATGCAATCAACAGCTGATGATACTGAAGGAAGTCCACTGTGCATTGCATTGAAGGCACTGGCAAAGAGCAAGGCTTTGGGAACTGATGGAATACAAATTGAAATCTTTCAACAAACTGGTGCAGCTCTGGAGAACTCACCCATCTATGCCAAGAAATTTGGAAGACAGCTACCCGACATCTGACTCGAAGATATCCATATTTGTGCTCATTCCAAAGAGAGGTTATCCAATGGAATGCAGAAATTATCTGACAATATCATTAATATTGCATGCAAGTAAAATTTTGCTAAAGATAATACAAAAATGGCTGCAACCACACACTGAAGTGAACTTTCAGAGATTCAAACTGAATTCAGAAGAGAATGTGGAATGAGGGATATTATTGCTGATGACCAATGGATGCTGAGAGCAGAGAATACCAGAAGATGTTTACCTGTGCTTTATTGATTATGCAAAGGCTTTTGATTGTGTGGATCATGACAAGCTATGGACACCATTAAGGAGAATGAGTATTCTGGAACACTTCATTGTGCTCATGAGGAACCTGTACATAGACCAAGAGGCAGCTGTTTGAACAGAACAAGGAAATACTGAATTGTTTAAAATTAGGAAAGGTGTACACCAGGTTTGTATTCTTTCAGCATATTTATTCAGTCTGTTTGCTGAACAAATAATCTGAGAAGCTGGATTATATGAAGAAAAAAGGCATTAGAATTGAAGGAAGACTCAAGAGCAACCTGCAACACGCAGATGTGGCAATCTTACTTTTTGAAAGCAAAGAGGAAAAAAATGCTTACAGATGAAGATCAAAGACCATAGCCTTCAGTATGAGTTGCACCTCAATGTAAAGAAAACATAAATTCTCATCAATGGACTGATAAATGGAGAAAAGGTTGAAGTTGTCAAAGACTTCATTTTGCTCAGATCAACCATCAATACTTATGGAAGACAAAGTCAAGAAACAAAATGATGTATTGCATTAGGCAAATTTGCTTTACAAGACCTCTTTAAAGTGTTGAAGA
>NW_006408718.1:3686367-3687458 GCF_000296735.1 Chrysochloris asiatica
AGGCAAGGGAAACCAATATTCATAAGACAGTCAAGCATTTTAGTATTAGCTCCCCTCTTCAGACTATGCCTAGATCCCTGTATCACAGAGCCCTCCCTCCATTCACTTTAGATTGTTGGTTCACAGATACCCTCCTGAGTCTGTTCACATTTTTAAGACTACCATAGAGCTAGACATGCAACAACAACAACAACAGCTAATTGAACTGGAGAGAGAGGAATGGGAATAGAACAAGTTAAAATGCTACAAAGCTCAGTGTTCTGAAAATGATTTTCAGTAATTTTTCTTTAATAAACACTCCTTGGATTGTTATAAGCTTTTGACTAATTTCCAGAGTTCTGGAAAAAATTGATTTTGACAATTTTTGCCAGTGTTTTCATCACATTTATGAAAGAGCAGATTATCAGAGGTTCTTACTCTGCTTACACAGAACTCTTTTTTCATAGCACTCTTCTGTTCATCTTTGTGTTTGAGAATTCCTCTTTGCTTTAGCCTCAGTGACAGTTTGGATTCCACAAATTTGACTTTGATGGTTATGGAAAAGGCATGGTGTAAACACAAAAAGGATGTGCTGGTAGACTGACTTATGGCCTGAGTGGAACTACCTGTTTATGGGATTGCCCTGGCTCTCTGTAACTTGCATTTCCATTGACTAAAGTAATACATCTATTGTCCAGTGTTCAACCCAAAGAAGCATGGATGGAGGAAGCGTTCACTGGCATAGCTCTCTGATGAGCAGTTAAGGCCTTCTCCTGATGTAGTACTAGTTGCATCTTGGATCATCACTTGGTCTTCCCAGTTTTATTTTATTTTATTTTTTTTATTTTCTTCTTTTATTGCAATCCCTTTGTTTTTTATTCCTTTTTATCTGTCAATTATTCTTCATTTCTGGTTCACTGATGATTTATTTACTTCTGGTCCATTGAGAGCAAAATATTTTCTTCATCTTTTCATTCTCTGTCTTCTACTTCATCTTCCACCTTCTTTTCATCCTTCCCCCTTTCTTTCTGTATATATGTGCATATGTGTTTATGTTTTTGTTGTTGTTAAGTGCTGTTGAGTCAGTTCTGACCCATAGCCACCCTGTACAG
>NW_006408718.1:3687753-3691728 GCF_000296735.1 Chrysochloris asiatica
GTGTGGCACTGAACGATAAACACTAAACTTGGACAGACCATTCCTCTGAAATTTAGATGAGAATGCATCAAAATAAAAAGTCATTTACTGAAAATATCTGAAGCAAATAGGTGTTTTACTAAGAGGTTGTGAATTCAGCTTTAAGATAGATGAGTTTACTTGGATAACAGTTGGTAGAAGGAATTCTCAGTTGGATATGATTTGAACTGGAGGAGTTAGAGCCACATCTAAGAAGATGAGATATAATCATGATAATTTGCATTTCATTTCCCAAATTCACTTGCATAAAGAAAGATTGAGAAGATACAATTTCTCGGTACACATAATTGTGCATATTAGATATTTTAAACCAACATAAACCTATAATGTTCTATGTTGTTGTTGTTGGATGCACTAGAGTCAGTAACAACTCATAGCGACTTTAGGCACAATAGAAGGAAACAGTGCCCAGTTCTGTGCCAACCTCACAATTATTGCCATGTTTGAGCACATAACTGCTACCACTGTGCCAATCCATCTTGTTGGGGGTCTTCTTTTTTGCTGACCCTCCATTTTACCAAGCAGGATGTCCTTCTCCAGAGACTGGTCCCTCCTGATAATATGTCTGAAGTATGAGAGACAAAGTCTGGCCATCCTGGCTTTTAAAGAACATGCTGTACTTCTTCCAACACAGATTTGTTTGTCTTTTTGACAGTCCATGGTACTTTAAAACTTCTCCTCCAATACCACACTCAGATGCATCAATTCTTCTATGGTCTTCTGGATTCAGTGTCGAACTTTCACATGCATATGAGGTTATTAAAAGCACCATGGTTAGGAACATTGTTGTGGTTAAGTGCGGTGGAGTAATTTCTGACTCAGAGCGCCCCTGTATAGGGTTTCCAAGGAGTGGCTGGTGAGTTTGAACTGCTGACATTGAGGTTCAAATTGACCTTGTAGTCCAGTGCTTATCCTACAGCACTACACCAGTAGGTATGGAATAAATGTTTGTAAATAATTTTATGAATGATATTTTACAGAAACAGGCAATTTATTATTTTTGTGTGTGTGTGTGTGTTCTGGAGCTTATTATTGGAGTCCTGATATGGTGCTGTGGGATAAGCACTGTACTATTAACTGCAAAGTGGTTCAAATCCATCAGCCACTCCTAGGAAATCTTATACTGGGTTGTTATGAGTCAGAACCATCTTGATGGCACTTAATGACAACAATATGTTCTATTAGTATTATTACTATCATTTTGCAAACTGATATTTTAGCCTATCATTTAAATTAGAAAATGTTATTTACATCCTAACTTCCTTTTGAAGTTTGGTGAGTTAGTATAGAAATATTGTAATAAAGTATAAAAATTTAAACTCAGCTTTAAAAAGTCATATTTTGTCTCAGAACTACTAGCAGTAGATACAACTCTCATTGTGTTACAGGGATGGACTATTGATTTTCTGGAATAATTGAATACAGTACATGAGTTAAACAATCGTTTTTTAAGTGCTACTACATTGTACTTTTTTACATAATCTTAATTACTTTGTTACATATATGAAACAAGATATTTTGATGTCTATTTTTCAGATGAGGAAACTAAGGCCCCAAAAGGATAAATTATTTTCCTAATATCCAACCTCTGCAGCTGCTCCTCAGAAATCCTAGACAGGGTTACTATGAGTGGTAACTGACTTGTTGGCACTTAACAACAACAACTACATTATAAAGAAAATGAGTTGTAAAATCTGAATTGAAACCTAGGTCATCACACTTTGTCTAGTACTTTGTCCATACTAATTTTTAAAAAAACATTTGTTGAGCCCCTACTATGCGCCAAGCTCTGTTTAATACATTATCGAGACAAAAGTGAGAAAACATTTCTCATGCTGTGTTACATTCTAATGATGGTAGAATAACAACCACAAATTCACAAGTAAAAATACAACACATTAGTGAATGAAGAGACTATGGAGAAAATGAATCAGAGAAGAAGATAGGGAGTTGGAGGAGGTCATCACTAATATTAATAGCAGCATTAATATTCCAATAGGGTGTTTAAGGAAGACTTCACTGAGAAAGTAACTTCTGAGCTGATATCATTTGGGGAAAGGAATCTCCCAAACAGGGGGAGCAATGAAAAGGGCAAAGGCCCTGAGGCTGGAATGCACTTGGTGTATTTGAGCAACAGTAAGAAGAGTCCTGTTGTGGTGCTGTGGGTTAATGTGTCAGATTGCAAAGTTGTTTGAACTACAAGGTTGGCGGTTCAAGCTCACCAGCTGCTCCTTGGAAACCCTATACAGGGTCACTATGGGTCGGAATCATCTTGACGGCACTTAAAAGCAACAACAAAAGGACTTCTTTCACCATACTTATTCAATCTGTATACTGAACAAAAGTAATCTGAGAAGCTGAATTATATGAAGAAAAATGAAGCATCATGGTTGATGGAAGACTCATTAACAACTTGCGATAAGCAGATAATACAACCTTACTTGTTGAAAGTGAAGAGGACTTCAAAAACTTATTGAAGAGGATCCAAGACCATAGTTTCCAGCATGGGTTGCACCTCAATGTAAAGAAAACAAAAATCCTTACCACTGGACCAACAAATAACATCAAGATAAATGGAGAAAAGATTGAAATAGTCAAAGACTTCATTTTGTTTGGATCAACCATCAACACTCATGAAAACAGCAGTCAAGAAATTGAATGATGTATTGCATTAGGCAAATTTACTGCACAAGACCTTTGTTCATCTTTGTTAAAGAACAAAGATGTCAGTTTGAGTACTAAGTTGTGTCTGACCCAAATCATGGTATTTTCAATAATGCATGTGAACGTTGTATGGTGAATAAAGAACACCACAGAAGAATTGATGCATTTGAGTTGTGGTGTTGAAGGAGAATATTAAAAGTGCTGTGGACAACCAAAAGAACAAACAAATCTGTGTTGGAAGAAGTACAGCCAGAATGCTCCTTGAAACCCAGGATGACTAGACTTTGTCTCTCATACTTCAGACATATTATCAGGAGGGACCAGTTCCTGGAGTAGGAGATCATGTTTGGTAAAGTGCAGAGTCAGCAAAAAAGAGGAAGACGTCCAACAAGATGGACTAACACAGTAGCAACAACAATGGCTCAAATGTAACAATTATTGTGAGGTTGGAGCAGGACTGGGCAATGTTTCCTTCTGTAGTGTATAAGGTCACTGTGAGTTGGTACTGACTTAGCAAGTACCTACCAATGACAACAACAAGGACATCAGTATGGCTGGAGTGGAATGGTCAAGGTGTAGAGTAGCAGGAGTAGTAGGTCAAGAGGAGGCAAGTCATAATATATAACTTTGTCGATCTTAAGGATTTGGTCTTTTACTTTGAATAAAATGAGAAGTTACTTGGCAGTTTTAAGCAGAGTGAAAGAAAGAATATGATTTATGTTTTAAGAGGATTTCTGGGATTTCTATCTGAATGAAATTGACATAGTAACCATAACACTGGACTCAGACATACCAACAACCGTGAAGATGGCACTGGACTGGGCGCCATTTTGTTCTGAGACACGTAAGGGTTTGCAGCTGACTCAATGGCAGCTAACAGCAACAACCACATGTGTACTGTACAGATTTGAAGGGAAAACCCAACATTTTGGCCTTATTCATGCTAAGTTTGAGCTGTCTAGCAGCATAAGCAGAAATCTTGAGCAGACATTTGGATAGAGTTTGGAATTCAAGGGAGAGGTCTGGACTGGAGACATCATTTTGGGAATTATCAGCATGTTGACGGTATTTAAATAAATAAGTTTGGAAAATCATGTAGGGAGTAAAGATGGGAAATAGGTCCAAGGATTAGAACCTGGTTCTCCAATGTCTGGAGGATTCAGAAAAACAGACTGAGAAGATGCACCCAGCAGGTGAGGAAGACAAACAGGAGAATGGGGTATCTCAGAAGCCAAAAGAAGCCAGTGCTTCCAGGGGGAGGAAATAGTGACC
>NW_006408718.1:3692692-3697916 GCF_000296735.1 Chrysochloris asiatica
ACAGCACTTAACAACAACAACAATTGTATTTCTATATTGTTTTACAATTTTTGTTTATATATCTGACATATATCTGTGCTTTATGGTCCTCAAAGTCAGGGGCCATAACGTACTTATATCAATATCTCTGCTGTAAGTAAGTCTGGTACGTAGTAAGTATTTAACTGCAACTTTATAATAGGCTTTTCTTTATATTAAGTGTTTTTGTCTGTATTCTGTCATTTAATCCTCATCTCTACCCAGAGAGTATGCAAATGGACATTGGCCAGACCGTATATGAAAATCAACTCTGACCCACAACCTACAGCATCAAGTTCAGGAAGCCAAACCACAATGTGTAGCAATCAGTCCTAAACGGTCAGAAAATGATCAAGAAATAACAGCTTCTCTAAGTTTTGCCTCCACTTCCAAACAGGAAAAAACCAAATATGCCCACCTAGCCAAACACAGAGTAACCTGCTTCAAGTTTAACCTGCTTCCAGCATTCTCAGCAACTGCCTTCAATCACATCACGAATGAAGTCTTCCTTTTTTTCTGCGCCTCCAAGCTTTCTCACTCTTCCTGTTGCTTTACGTTTCTGTCAGATGTAATGATGCTGGCTGACTCTTTTTATAGAAAGGTCTGAATAAATAACCTTTGCTTTTTCCCTTTGAGTGATCTTCAGTTATTTTCATAGTCCCTATGAGATAAGATTATTATTATTATTATTACCCCATGCTACAGATGAAGAGAGCTCTGGTAGCGTAGTGGTTACGAATCGGGCTGCGAACCTTAAGGTCAGCGGTTCGAAATTACCAGCCGCTCCACGGGAGAAAGATGAGGCTTTCTACTCCCGTAAAGATTTACACCCTCGGAAACCCTGTACGGGGTCGCTATGAGTCGGAACCGACTTGACGGCACTTAACAACAACAACAACATGCTACAGATGAAGACATGAGGTTCACAGTGTTTATGAAATTGTTCAAAGTTATATAACCTACATTTAAAATGCAATTGATTATGGGGCCAACATTGTTAAAACTTGTTGCTGTATATGGAGGAAAGGGAGGGATTATTTGTAGAGGCTCTTTATTGTTTTTCTGAGGCCCAAAGGTCCTGTATGTTCATATTTCCTATAATTTCTGTCAATGTGCCTTGCATTATCTTGTTTCTACATGGTCAAGAGGCATCTTTTTCACTTTTATGCATACTACAAAAGTCTTTCTTCTGAAGGGAAGGAGTCTGTATACAGGGTAGATAGGGATGGGCAACTTAGATACTGGCTGCCTAAAATGAGGAGGCGATAAAGGCATGAAGTGAGTAGCTTACAAGGTTTCAGGAGGGAGTTTAATTTAAGAGTGTGCGGGGGAAGACAGAGTCCCCACTGAATAGTTTTCATTTTGTCTAGACAGGTCTGACGGAAAGAGATGGGGGTAAGATTCTTATGATTCAATAATGAGTAATTGTTATCATGACTAATTGCGACTGTCACAATTATAAAGGTAGAGGTTTTGTAACAAAAATGGGGGAGTAGTTCATCTTACAGTCCAGAAACAGAGGACCCTAGGATCATTAAGGGAGAAGAGCACAAGTGGAATGTGGGACCTTATCCAGAGAAGCAGCAACACCAGAGATGGAGGCAGAGATGGGGACATGGAGAGAGGGTGCAGCTGAGGACTCTGGACTCACAGAAAGAGAGGGACTGTGTGCTGGTGGCCAGGAGGAGGACTTGCAGAATGTGTCCTTCGGTTGATGAAATTATTATATATTCCTGAAAAAAAAAAAAGTCTTATCTAGGGAATGTGCAGTAAGAATTTTGTCTTGGTTATGCCCAGACAAGCAATTCTAGCTAGTCTTGAGATCAGGTGAAAGCTCCATCAGGGTTGGGGAAGAGGAGAAGCAGGAATACAGCACTGCATAATTCTTGGAGGAGTCCATCTCATTGTGATCGCATGTTAATGGTGTACTTAGGGCAGATGGAGAAAAGAGACTGGCGAGTGTAATAGTTAGTTGTATGTGTCAACTTGGCTGGGCTACTTTCCTTAGTTATTCAGTTGAACACTAGCGTAGGTGATGTATAATTGTATTTTGTGGGGTATTAAATAAAATTGTGATGATATTTTGTCGATGTGATTAACATCTGTAATCAGTTCACTTAGTAAGGAAGATGATCCTTGATACTCTTGGTAGGTATGATCCAATCAGTTGAAAGACTTTAAGAGCAGAGATGAGATTTTCCTAAAGATGAAGGGATTCTCTCTGGGAACTGAACCTTCAGTTGGTGCTTGAGAATTTGCAGCCTCCCTTTCCTGAGCCTACTCCGTGGATTTCATTCAGACTTGCCTAACACCAATAATTGTATACACCACTTCCTTGAAATAATTTAGCGCACACACATAGTCTCCTATTGGTTTTGTTTTCTGACTTATACAATGAGCAAGAAAAAAGGTTTTGATAAAGAGAAGTCAAACAGAAAAAAAAAAAAAAGCTGTGTAATGAAGTCCTGGTGTGGTGCTGTGGGCTAATGCATCAGACTGAAAAGCCGTTTGAACTGCAAGGTCGGTGGTTCAAGTTCACCAGCTGCTACTCAGAAACCTTATATAGGGTCGATAAGGCACTTAACAACAACAATGGAAAGGGAAGATATGATAATATAATGATAGAAAGTATGAAGAAGGGCTGCTTATCGTTTGTGAGTAACATAAAGAATTGCCAAATTAAATATCCATCATTCATTTTTTTCACATTAACTGAACTTTTATTTTATCCATGGTGGCAATACGCCTGACTTAAAAAAAAAAAAAAAAAGGCAAATTTCCCAGAACCCCTCCTTGTAATAGACAGTGGTCATATGGCAAAGTTCTTGACCAATGAAGTATGAATAAATGATCCTGGAAGGGATTTCTGAGGAAATTCTTTAAAGGGAACAGAATTAGATAGCTTTTGAATTAGCTCCCCTTCTTTTCAACTAGAATCTGGGCTGAAAATCTGATGTTAAGGAGCGATCTTGTCATGACGAGGCAGCATGAGAAATGATGCAGCAACAGAAAAATGGAGATGGTTGGACAGAATCAAGATCCGCTAGGGCATCGGAGTGTTACCATTCCTGGATTGCTGAACTCCTTGAGTTGTTTATTGATGTTAAGTGCTATCGAGTCAGTTACGATTCATAGCAACCTTGTATAGAGTTTCCCGCACTTTAAATCTTTGCTGGAGCAGAACGTCTCATCTTTCTGTCATAGAGTGGCAGGGGGCTTGAACTGCAGACCTTGTAGTTCACATTTTAGTGCTTAGCATATGGAGCCACTGTGCTCCTGATTTGTTTAGGTCACTTTATATTGGTTTGCTTGTTTTGTTTTCCTCCCCTCCGGTTAATTCCAGCAGATAACAATTGTAATGGATTGAGTTATGCCCTTCCCCCCAGAATGTCAAAGCCCTAACCCCAGGATTTGTGAATGTGATCTTGTTTTTATTTTATATATATAAAAAATATTCTTGCTATTACTGTAGAAAGGAGCTCTGGTAGTGTAGTGGTTACGAGTCAGCCTGCTAATTGCAAGGTCAGCAATTTGAAACTACCAGCGGCTCCATGGGAGGAAGATGAGACTTTCTGTTCCGGTAAAGATTTACAGCCTTGGAAACCCTATACAAGGGTTGCTATGAATTGGAACTGACTCCACGGCATTTAACCACCACCATCACCAGCTGTTCCTTGGAAACCCTATCCTGGGTCGCTATGGGTCGGAACCGACTCGATGGCACTTAACAACAACAACCATCACCACCATTGTTGTTGAAAGTATACACAAATTCAGTGATTTCTACATGTACAATTCAGTGACATGGGCTACATTCTTCAAGCGGGGCAACCATTTTCACTCTCTTTTTCTAGGTTGTTCCTCCTCCATTAACAATGTGCCTTTGTTTTGATAGAGGGTCTGTCTTTGAAGACGTGATCATTTAAATTAACAAGGTTATGCTGGAATAGAACGGGGTTCTAGTCTATTCTGAGTGGTGTCTTATCAAAGAGGAGAACAGATATGGAAAGAGAGTCACACATGGTGCTGGAAGCCACTAGAAAAGCAGGAGTGAGACGTTGAGCAGTCTCTTTCCCAGAATCCTCAGTAGAAATAGACATGGCTGATACACTGATTTGGAGTTCTAACTTCCAGAATTGTGAGACAATAAATTCCTGGTAGTTTTTCATGGCGGTGCTAGGAAACTGGGACACCAATTTTAACAGATGTTGTGTGTCATTGAGTCATTTCTGACTCATAGGGATCCTGTACAGGGTTTCTGAGAGTGACTAGTGGGTTTGAACTGCCAACCTTGAGGTTAGCAGTCTAGTGGTTTTCCTAAAATAGCACACCAGGGCTCAATAAGAGTGGTTTGTTGCATAGAGCTGCCACCTCTCTGTTGAGAAAGATTAGACATTTTGCTCCTGTGACAATTTAAAGCTTTGGAAACCCTATACAGGGTTGCTATGAGTCAGAACTCTTATGCTTTGACTCGACGGCACTTAGCAACAACAACAGCAACAACAACAACAACGATTCTTAGAAGCAATGGCTGAAAAGCAAGAATTGTCAGAACTAATAGGATCTCTGATATAGCCCATTGTTGTTATTATGTGAGGTGGAGTTGGTTCCAACTCATAGCAACCCTATACCCCATTAAGGATATAAATATAAGTTCTTCCTGAGTAGACTTCCAATGAAGTTGATGCTTACATTTTGTTTCTTTCTTACTGAAAATAATTGCCACATGGTGAAATTAAGCCAGAAACTTGGGTTTGAGAAACATTTAGTTGGCCTCTGCTGGTGTGATACTTGACAACCCTCTAAACCTGGTTTATACTTCTGGTTCTTCATACAAAACAGACCTACATTTTAGGATCAGTATAAAAACTGTTTATGTTACATACCATATTGAGCATGGTTCCTGGCCCACTATAAATACCCAGGATGAATTTTCTGATTTTAACTGTGCCAAGTATTACGCTATTGTCTTTCAGCTCCAAACCTTCCATCCTAGATTTGGCACAACCAAGCTGGTGTTAAAACTCAGCGCATCCCACTTGGACATTGCCAATTTCTCTCTGTTCCTCTTCCAGTAGGGGTCACTACAGGAAGACACTAAAACTGGAGGCAGAAGAAAGCATACAATTCTTCCTGTTGGCTTCTTTGCTGTTTCCTGCTTCTGTAAGCTGCACCCTAACAATACTTTCTATCTCCAGCAGAAAGC
>NW_006408718.1:3698092-3701353 GCF_000296735.1 Chrysochloris asiatica
AGAAGCAAATCTCCAGGTCTTTCTCTTGAGTTGCCTCTGGGTAGACTTGAACCACTAACCTTTTGATTGGCAGCTGAGTGCTTAGTTGTTTGTACCCTTGGGAGACTCCAACAGTAGGAGTTGAAAGTAGTTTGCAGTTTCTCTGACACTTCACATCCTCCGTTTTACTTCACCATCACCAACACCAGTCATACCTCTCCCTTAGAGGTCTCAATGCCTCTCACCAGCACCACCTGAGTAGCATCCCCTCCGTGGCACTCTAACTTTCAGCTCTGCAGAGCCTCTCTGCCAAGATTCTAAGTTTTAATAATTACAACCTCTTTCTTTTTTCCTCAGGTTTAGTGGCAGTTAACGACTTCCTGAAATTGCTAATCTGTGCTTGAGTCAGTTTGTATTGGCCTGCAAGAGCCAATTGTTAATTTTTCAGAAATGTTGCAAGTCAGTTGTTAAACCATTGGTAGCTGGAGATCGGCCATAGTGGGGGATAAAGAAACCATGGAAACTGGCAAATGCTACACAATGGGCTTTCCCAGTTAGGAATATGGCTGTTAAACACTCGTAGCACACTGTTGCTTAAAGTTCTCTTTTTATCACTTCAGTTCCCGGTTGTTGCTGTTGTGTGCTGTTGAGTTGATTCTGATGCATAATGACCTTGTATAGGGTTTCTGAGAGCAGCTGGTGGATTTGAACTGCTGACCTTGCAGGTTCAGTGCTTACTCTATAGAACCACACCAGGGCTCAGTTACCTAGTTAAAACTTTTTGTACCTTTTAAAGAATTTTCTATCTAACAATAAAAAACATTTTTTTTTCTACTTAAATTAACTGGTGTGGTTTCTGGGTCTCAAATGAGCCCTGACTAATACAATAATCTTGCAAAGTGTGCATCTATCAAACCCAGTTGTATCCCTGGAAAACTGGTGTGTGTGTATGAGTAATTATTTTTAACAAATACTTTGTGCTTCGCCCAGGACAACTGTGTCTCCACATGAAACTTAATGAAGTTGAACCCATACTTCACACCATATAAAAATTAACTAAGAACTAAAATCATAAAGCCTTTAGAAAGAATAATGCTTCAGGATTTAGTTTTCGACAATGAATTCTTAGAAATGACACCAACAATATAAGCCACAAGAGAAAATAGGTAAAATGGACTTCAACATTAAGAACTTTTCTGTATCAAAGGACTTTACCAAGAAATTGAAAAGGCAACCTACAAATGAGAGAAAGTATTCGATAAATATACATCTGATAAGGCATTGATATCCGTCCCCCAAATTGATAACCTGATTAAAACATGGACAAAGGTCTTAATGAGACATTTGTTCAAAGAAGGTATATGAACGACCAACAAATACATTAATTATACCCAATGCCAGAATGAACTTTAAAGTGAGGATGGTGACACTTCATCTCTCATACTTTGGACATGTTATCAGGAGGGACCAATCCCTGGAGAAGGACATCATCATGCTTGGAAAAGTAGGGAGTCAGTGAAAAAGAGGAAGAGCCCCAATAAGATGAACTGACATAGTGGACACAACACTGGCCTCAAATGTAACAACAATTGTGAGAGTGTACAGGACTGGGCAGTGTTTAGTTCAGCTGTAAACAGGGAGGCTATGAATTAGAACCGACACAATGGCACATAGCAACAACAATAATAATGTCATTAATTATTGTTGTTGTTAAGTGCTGTTGAGTTGGTTCTGACCCACAGTGACCCTGCATAGTGTTTCCGAGTAGCAGCTGGTGAACTTGAACTGCTGACTTTGCAGTTCAAACCTTTGCAGTCCAGTGCATCATTAGGGAAGTGCAAATCAAAAACACAAGGATATACCTCTTCAAAATCCAAGTAGCTGTTAAGGAAATTCCAATTTATGGTGATATGGCATCATAGCTACTAGGATTAGGTGGGTATCAGAAACATCATAAGTAATAAATGTTGGAGAAGTTGAGAAGTTGGAACCTTTATTCTTTGCTAGTGTGAATACAAAATAGTGTAGCTGCTGTGGAAAATAGTTTTTTGGTTCCTCAGAAAGGTAAACATGGAATTACCGTGTTGTTGTTAAGCGCCATTGAGTTGGTTGTGACTCACAGTGACACTGTATATGGTTTGTGAAGAGCAGCTGGTGCTTTTGAACTGCTTGCTGACCTTGCAGTTAGCAGTCCAGTGCTTATCCTACAGCGCCACATCTAGATTCTTTATGATCTAGCAGTTCCAATCCTAGGTATATGCCCAGCACTTTTGAAAGCAGGGACTCAAACAGATTTTTTATACCAATCTCCATTGCAGCATTCTTTATAATAGCCAAAAGATCAAAACAACTCAAATATTCTCCAACAGATGAATGGATAAGCAAAGTATGGTACATACAAACAATGGAATATTTATCAACTATAAAGTGAAATGGAGTCCTGGTGTGGCGCTGTGGGTTAATGTGCCAGGCTGCAAAGCCGTTTGAACTGCAAGGTCGGCGGTTCAAGCTCACCAGCTGCTCCTTGGAAACCCTATACAAGGTTGTTATGGGTCAGAACCGACTCAACAGCACTTCACAACAACAACATAAAGTGAAATAGACTTCTGATACACCATGACATATATGAACCTTAAAAACTGTGTGCTAAGTGAAATAAGTCAGACTCAACAGGACAAACACTGCATGTCTGATTGCAGTTGTCTGCCATATCTAAAATAGGACATGCTTACAGACAAAATTGATTCGTGGTTATAAGGGGTTGGGCAATGGGAGAAATGGGAGCTATTGCTTAAGAAGTGCTGGATGTATGGTTGAGGTGATGAATTTTTTAATTTTTATTTTTTGGAAATTGATAGTCATGTTGATTGCACGGTATGGCTAATGTAGTTAATGCCACTTAAGATTGATAGAAACAGGAACTATCTTGTGATATATATTTTACGTGTTATCAAGAAGGAGAAGTGCCTGGAGAAAAACATGATGCTTGGTAAAGTGGAGGGTCAGTAAAAAAGAGGAAGACTCCCAGTGAGACGGACTGGCACAGTGGCAGCATCAATGGGCTCAAACAATTGTGAGGATGGCACGGGACTGGGTAGGATTTCATTCTCATGTGCAGAGGGTTGCTATGAGTCGGAACCAACCTGATGACACCTAACCACAAAACAACATGTATTTTACCATAATAGAAAAAGGACCGGGCACCTAGAATTTTGTAAATATAAATCAATATTAGATGTTTTACTAACATTAGCTAACAGAGTTGGTGTTGGTTCTAAGTCT
>NW_006408718.1:3710198-3712092 GCF_000296735.1 Chrysochloris asiatica
ATGTGTATAATCGTCTCTTATGCAGTCTTAAGAAGGTATTTGAGATGAACAAATCATTGGTTTTGCAGAATTCTATTATGTGATCTCCAGCATCCTTTCTATCACCAAGGTCATATTTTCCAACTCCTGATCCTTCCTCTTTGTTCCCAACCTTTGCATTCTAATCACTAGTAATTATCAGTACATGTTGATTGTATGTTTGATCAATCTCAGATTGAAGAAGTTGGTAGAATTCTTCTATTTCATCTTCACTGGCTTTAGTGGTTGATGTGTAAATTTGAATAATAGTGGTAATAACTGGTCTTCACTGTAGACGCATGGATATTATCCTATCAAAGACAGCGTTGTACCTCATAACTGATCTGGATGTGTTCTTTTTGACAATGAATGCAACACCTTTCCTTTTCAATTTGTCATTCCTGGAAAAGTAAACTATGTGGTCATCAGATTCAAAATGACCAATACCAGTTCATTTAAGCTTACTAATGCCTAAGATATTGATGTTTATGTGTTCCATTTAATTTTTGACAATTTCCAATTTTCCTAGATTCATATTTCATACATTCCATGTTCCTATTATTAATAGATGCTTACAGCTGTTTCTCTTCATTTTGAGTTGTGCCCCATCAGCAGATAAAGGTCCTGTGGACTTTACTCTGTTCACGTCATCACAGTCAACTCTACTTTGAGGAGGCATCTCTTCTCCAGTCACATTTTGACTGCCTTCCAACCTGAGGGGCTCATTTTCTAGCACTATATCTGACAGTGTTTCTCTGCTATTCATAAGGTTTCCAGTGACTAAATATTTGGAAGTAATTTGTCACTCCTTCTTCCTAGTCTGTTTTCATCTGAAAGCTCATCTGAAACCTGTCCACCATGGGTGACCCTGCTGGTATTTAAAATACCAGTGGTATAGCTTCCAGAACCACAGCAACTCACAAGTCACCACAGTATGACAAACGGACAGACGAGTGGTGAAACAAAATATATAAACCATTAAAATTTTTTCTATGTGTACAATTCAGTGGCACTAATTACAGTCTTCAAGTTGTGTAATCATTCTTGCTATCCTTTTCCAATTTATTCCACCACTATTAACATAGATTCAAGGACCCCATATGAAACATTGCCCCTCACTCCCCGCCTCTCTTTGCCCTCCTCCCATCCCTGGCAGTGGTTGTTGTTGTTAAGTGCCATAGAGTCTGACTCATAGTGACCCAATATAGGGTTTCTGAAGAGTGGCTGGTGAGTTTGAACTGCTGTCCTTGTAGTTCAAACAGACCTTGATCTTACAGTGCCTTATCTTACAGTGTCACACTGAGACTCCTGCCTACCCCTGATAAAAATCTTTGGCTTATATATATTTGTTTATCCCTCAGTTAGTATTTACTGGATACTTATAAGAGCCCTAGTGGTGCAGTAGGTCTACTAACATTGGTCTAATAACTGCAAGGGTATCAGTTAGTATTTACTGGATACTTATAAGGAGCCCTAGTGTTGCAGTAGGTTAGTAACATTGGTCTACTAACTGCAAGGGTATCAGTTCAAATCCACCAGCTACTAGGAAGAAAGATGAAGTTATCTGCACCAGTAAAGATTTGCCTTCCCAGAAACTCTCTGGAGCTTTTCTTACAGAGTCGTCAGTCTTACAGAGTCATCATGAGTTGTAATCAACTCAAATGGCAGTGGGTTTGGAGAACCTATAGGTGAGGTATTTGACAACTTCTATCTAAGACAAGAAAGAAGGAAAATGAATGTCAGAGGAGACTCTGAAACTTGCTCTCCAGAATAGAAACGCTAAAGCAAATGGAAGAATTGAAGAGGTCCAAGAGCTGAACAGAAAATTTCAAAGATCAGCTTGAGAAGATAAAACCAAATACTATAATAAAATATG
>NW_006408718.1:3712192-3716168 GCF_000296735.1 Chrysochloris asiatica
TCGTTGATAGCATCAAGTGTGGCAGCGGTGGTGGGGTTGGCCCAGGATCGGACATTGTTTCGTTCTGCTGTGCATGGGGTCGCTATGAGTCAGTTCCAACTCGATGGCACCTGACAACAACAGTGGTGGTGGTTATGTGCTGTGGATTCAGTTCTGACTCATAGTGACCCTGTATAGGTTTTCCAAGGTTACAAATCTTTACGAGTGCAGAAAGCCTCATCTTTCTCCCATGAAGCGGCTTGTGGTTTCTGCTTGCTGACCTTATTATCCACTATGTTACCAGGGCTCCTTATATTAGGGTGGTGGTGGTGGTGGTTATGTGCTGTGGAGTCAGTTCCGACACATAGTGACTCTGCATAGAGTTTCCGAGTCTGTAAATCTTTTTGGGAGCAGAAAGCTTCATCTTTCTCCTGTAGAACAGCTGGTAGTTTCGAACTGCTGATTGTGAAGATAGCAACCCGACTCATAACCACTACACTACCAGTGGGATCAAAAGGAATTCTATTATAAATCTTTTTTTTTTTTTTTTTAAAGAAGTCATCATCTCCTATCTTATCACTGAGAAGATTTGGTTTCACATGCCAGGTTTCTATAAAACAAGGTTTACTCTATGTCTCTGAATCCTTAAGATGTGTACTCTGGCTCTCAGTAATTATATGCTTTCTGTTAAGATGTCTGGAGTCCTGGTGTGGCACTATGGGTTAATTCGCTATACTGCAAAACCATTTGAACTGCAAGGCTGGCACTTCAAGCTCACCAACTGCTCCTCGGAAACCCTATACAGGATTGCTATGGGTCCAAATGGCCCCCAACAAGATGGATTGGCCAAGTAGCAGCATTGATAGACTCAAGTGTGGCAACAATAGTGAGGTTGGCCCAGGATCAGGCAGTGTTTAGTTCTGCTGTGCATAAGGTCGCTATGAGTCGGTACTGACTCGACGGCACCTAACAACAACAACAATGGGTCGGAATTGACTCAACGGCACTTTACAACAACAACAACAACAACATTAAGATGTCTGATCTCTATTTTAACTGCCTAGTTTCGCTTGTTAGATTTGATGAACCTTTTCCTTGTCTCCCCAAAGCGTTGGTCTCCGTAAACATGTGGAAGTGAAGCTCCAGATGGTTATATTCTGAAAGAGATGACAGCATCTTAATAAAATCAAAATAACCAAACTCCTGGCCACGGAGTCAATTCCGATTCACAGCAACTCTTTTAGAACAGAGCGTACCTACCTGAATGGCTTTCCCGGGCTGTACTCTTGACAGAAGCAGTCTGCCACATCTTTCTCCTACAGAGTAGCTGGTGAAGTCCAACTACCCACCATTTGGTTCGCTGCCGAGTACTTAACCATTGTGCCACCAGGATGCTGTAACATTCTAATTTAATCAACAGAATAACTTAAAAGAAAAAAAGCAAACTTTTCACACAAGTCCTATATTTAAAGATGCCTTCCTTCCAATAACATTCATTAAGCGGCCATCTGTTTGCTTTTGATTATCATCTGGACCACTAATAAGCGAGTTTAATCTTAAGCAATGTTATTTGCACGCTACTTCTAAATTTAGCGCATTTCAAAGAAGTCAGCAAGAGTGGCCTCCAGGAAATATTGGGTTTGATGTAACATCTGGTTTGTTAGGGAGTTTTAGTGTAGAGCCCTACTGGGGGTAGACCAAAGGATAAAGGGAAATCAAGAAAATTGGCCAGAGTCATGTAATTAGTTAATGTTTTAACCTGGAGTACTTGTGATTTCTATGTGTGGCAGAAAGTCCTAGCCCATGCGTTTTTCTTCTATCTGTTGTATAGATACTGTATATATAGACACAGAAACACCCTGTCTTTTTACAAGTAGATAATGTATTTAATTGATTCTAGATCTATTTACATGCAGCTTTCTTTTTGGTGTTTCCACCCAATATTTGAGAAGAAGGCATTTTTCTCCCCCCTGCATAATTGCCCTCTTCATAGGAGAAGAAAAAGCTTTGAAATTGCTAATTGCTTGTAAACATTTTTCTATATGTGAAATAATTAAAATAGTAAACTGTTATGCCTGTACACATTTTTCTATACATGAAGTGATTGACCCTTTTCCTCGTCAGGGTAACGGAGGGTTAAATGGAATAAACAACCCCCTTGATTTGAGGTATGCTGGCTAGTTTCCTCAACATTACTCAACTTTTATCCCTTCTCAGTTGCTTTTCACAATCTTGCCTTTTTTCTCTTTGTCTGGTTTAGAGATCGCAAAGCTGTGATCTTCTTTAAAGAAGTAAAAGGTAATGATGATGTTTTTATTTTAAAGCAATTCTATTTTGTTATTATAGTGGATCAATACATTTTATAATTGAAGTGTGATTTCAATATCTTTCTACTAATTAAAGCATAAATATATTCCATTTGATTAGTATTTAACTATAAATGTATTTTCACCTTTACTATTTAATATAATCTTCTTAGGTTTTTATTATGAAGTGATTGTACATATAAGGAACTCTGGTAGCGCAGTGGTTATGAATCAGCTTGCTAACCTCAGGGTCAGAAAGTCAAAACTACCAGCTGTTCCGCGGGAGAAAGATGAGGCTTTCTGCTCCTGTAAAGATTTACAGCCTCGGAAACCCTGTACAGGGTTGCTTTGAGTCGGAACCAATTCCGCGGCACATAACAACAACAATTGTACATATGGTCTTAGAATTGTTTTTCTGTCACTGGTAGGACCTCTACAATCTTTTCACAGTCAGTTGTTGTTATTAGCTGATGCTAAGTTGGCCCAGACTCACGGCAACTCCCTGGACAGTGGACCTAAATGCTACCTGGTCCTGAGCCATGCCCATGGTTGGTTGTATATTGAGCGGTTGTGATGCAGGGGGATTTCATTAGCTAAGGGTTTTTTTTTTTTTTTTTTTTAACTTTTTCTTGTGAACTGAGTGAAGGTTTACAGAACAAGCATCAGTTTTACATTCAACAAATCATACATTTTGCGTCATCTCAATAATTGTAATCCCTTCCATGCAACAACACTTATTCCACTTCCTCTCTGAGGGTCTTACCTCCATTTCACCCTCCTTTCCATCCCTCTGAACTTTGTCCCTAGGTAAATGTTGCCCTTTTGATCTTGAATGGCTAACCTTTTCATTGTGAGCATACCTTATTAGTGTTGTCCCTCCTATATACCTAAATGCTTCTTGTCTGAAAACTGGGCTGTGAGGGTGAGTTCTGTTCTAGACCTGAAGGGTGGCTGAGGGCAATAGTCTCAGGTTTCTCCAGTTTCTTTCTGACCAGTAAGCCGGTTTTTGTTTTTTTTTAAATTTACTTAAAAAAAAAATAACTTTGGGTTTTGTTTCACATTATCTCCCACTCTATCTGGTACCTACTAATGTGATCCCTTTCTGAGCAGTTGGTTGTGGTGTGTTGTTGTTGTTGTTGTTAGGTGTCATTGAGTTGGTACTGACTCATAGTGAAGCTATGTGTACAATAGAACAAAACACTGCCTGGGCCTGCACCAACCTCACAATTGTTTCTATGCTTGAATGTATTGCTACTGCCACTATGCCAATCCATCACGCTGTGGGTCTTCCTCTTTTATGCTGACCCTCCAATTTACCAAGCATGATGTCCTTGTTCAGGGATTCATCCCTTCTGGTAATGTGTCTGAAGTTGTTGTTGTTGTTGTCAGGTGCCATCGAGTCGGAACCGACTCGTAGCGACCCCATGAACAGCAGAACGAAACAATGTCCGATCCTGGGCCAACCTCACTACCGCTGCCACACTTAAGCCCATCAATGATGCCACCTGGCCAATCCATCTTGTTAGGGGTCTTCCTCTTTTTCTCTGACCCTCCATCCTACCCAGCATGACATCCTTCTCCAGTGACTGTTCCCTCCGGACAATATGTCCAAAGTATGAGAGACGAAGCTTAGCCATCCTGGCCTCCAAGGAGCACTCTGGCTGCACTTCTTCCAAAACAGATCTATTGGT
>NW_006408718.1:3719678-3729354 GCF_000296735.1 Chrysochloris asiatica
AAGGAATACACAGAGTCATTGTACCAAAAGGAAATGGTTAATGTTCAACCATTTCAAGAGATACCATATGAACAAGAGCCAATGATACTCAGGGACCTGTAACGTGCTCAAACTGTTCTAGATGTTGAGGATTCAGCAATGCAGCAATGAACCAGGCTAAGTGTTGGACTGCAAAACAAAACCAAATCCACTGTCATTGAGTCAATTCTGAATCATAGCACCCCAATAGGGAAGAATGGAACTGCTCCTTAGAGTTTTTTGACATATTGACCCATGAGAAGAGGTTATCAGCATCTCTTCTCACTGCTGTGTTGCATTCAGTAACTTCACATGTTTGTTAAATATTGACCCACACACCACTGAGTGGAAACCTTTTGGAGGGTTAAGAGCTTTTTGAAGTTTTCCTCTGGCTTTTCTGTACAGAACACTTTGTAAGCAGCCAAGAGTGGAAGCAAAGACCAGTTAGAAACTATTGTTACTGTACAGGGAGTATTGATTGTGGTCCAGTGTTTGGGGTAATGGTATGGAAATGACAATGGTATGACAATTTAGTAAGATAGGTAAGAAAAGGTAGATTATGGGATCTATTTTGGAGGCATAGTGACACTAGGTGATGAATTAAATGAAAAGTATGAGAGAAAGATCAGTGTCCAGAATGACTTCAAATTTGGAGTAAAATAACTGGGATATTGGAGACTCTGGTTACTGGAATGGAGAAGAATGGAGAAATGGCAGGTTGGGAAAGAGCTTTCAATCAATGGTTTTAGTTTCTGTCTTTGTTTCCAGAATAGGAAAAAACTGAGAGCCAAAGTAGCATAGTTACTGGGAAGTGAAACCACTATAAACAGAAGAGGATGGAACTGGGCAGTTGTCAGTTGGTAGGAATCAAGACACTTGGGAAAAGCCAGATGATTGTTGGGAGAGAAGAACTGGATTAGAAACCTAAGCAGTCAGGTATTCGCCTACTGCAGAGTTGGCCATTTCTTTCTTAAAAGTATTAATAACTGTCCACCTAACATTAAAACACACCTGTTATAAGGCCTCAAACAAATGTATATACAGGAAATAAAAGCATGCACAGATTACTACCTTTTTGAGACTATGTCCGGTTTTTAATAAATTGCTGATTGCACAATTCCTACTTAACAGTTCATCTGGACTCTTTCAGACCTTCATCTTACAGTGGTGAAGGATTTGCTGGGTGGTGCAAAGGGTCAATTTAAAGGTTGGAGGTTAAAGTGCACTAAGTTGCATTTAGAAAAACTTGCAACACAGTTCTTCTCTGACACACGTGGAGGCTCCATGACTTGGGGTCAACTTGACTTTTTTTTTTTTTTAAATAATAGTGACAAAGGTAGAAAATAATCATTAAGGCAACAGATGTTGGAGCTCAAATACCTGGATTCAAATCCCAGCTCTGTCCATTTCCAGCAGAGTGACTTTGGGCTGGTAGTTGGAGTTGTCTATCTAAAACTTGCAAGTTTCATTGTAGAAGGGAAAGAGAGCTGGCTAACCATGTGCCAGCTCTTATACCTTCTTGTCAGAGATCACAGTATGACTTTCGTTTGTGTGTCATTAGCCAAAGACAGTTATGTGGTCAAACTTGCTATATCCAACCAAAAAACCCATGACTGTGCAGTCAATTCTGAGTCACGCTGACCTTTCATGAGTAGAATTGAACTCCATGGTGTTTTCTTGGCTGTCATCTTTATAGAAGCAGATCGCCATGCCTTTTTTCCATGGCATCTCTGGGTGGGTGCCAACTTATTGGCAAGTAGTTGAATGCAAGCTATTTGTGTCACCCAGAGACTTCCTGATATTTCCAGGATGGGGAAGAGAGTGAAAGCCATTTAATCTTCTAGGTACCAGTGTTTAGTACTTACAACAACAAGAGTCTCTAAAATTGAAATATCTCATTAACACTTTGAAAGGGACAAAGCAGAGCATTAAAGGTCTGTCAGCTAATTAGAAGGGAATGGCTCTCCAATGTTGGAATTTTTGATTGCATTATAATGGTGCACATCTTTCAGGGGCCTGAGTGTGTGGATGTTAGGATTGCTGCTAGCTGTTGCTTGGCTTTCTCCCTGGCTGCCCCACGTGCCTGAAGCACCAACGCTGCCACTCATCTTATCCCCTGGGCCTCATAATTTTTCTGTGAAACAAGGTAGACCACTTGTCATCCACTTGACTCACAGTCATGTTGTGAGGATTAATGAGTTAAAGTTTGTAAAATGTCTCTAGCGCCTGGAAGGTGATAAATAGAAAAGCATAATTATTGGTATTTTCCCATCTTTATTTAGACTTGAAAGGCCTTTCAAGTCACCTTTGAGATTTTGACATAAGCCAGCTATGGTGGTGAATTTAATTTGTTTTACCTCCCTTTGGTTTGACATTTCTCTCCCCTCACCCCATCACGGTGACTTTAAAAAAGGAATGTCAACCTTAACCTTTCAGGTCTTCAACTGTTGAGTTCTTTTTAGCTTGTCTTATTGTTATTTTGGTATATTTTATTTTACCACTTACAAACGTGCTCTCAGACTTATCCTATTAGCTAAGCAACACGGAGGCATAAAGGATAGACTGTAGAGACCTGTTTATTTCATATGTTGTTGTTGTTAGGTGCCATTGAGTTGGTACCGACTCATAGTGACCCTATGCACAACAGAACAAAACACTGCCCGATCCTGGGCCAACCTCACAATTGTTGCCACACTTGAGCCCACTGATGCTGTCACTTTGACAATCCATCTCACTGGGAGTCTTCCTCTTTTTCTCTGACCCTCCACCTTACCAAACATGATATCCTTCTCCAGCGACTGGTCCCTGCTGACAACATGTCCGAAGTAAGAGAAACGAAGTTTGGCCATCCTGGCCTCCAAGGAGCACTCTGGCTACACTTCTTCCAGCACAAATCTGTTTATTCTTTTGGAAGTCCATAATACTTTCAATATTTCATATAGTGCCTGGCAAGTTCATTGTGTGGCTGAGAGGTTAATCAACATTATTCACAAATTCAGGGATCTAGTGAGTTCTCCAAGTTCAAATTGCATTACTGGTTTAAAATAGAGGTCAAGACATATTTATTATTAAAGTGTTCAATACATGAAAATATAGCCACTTACCGTCCCTAAAAGAAGCCTTGGTTATGCAAATAATTGAGTGGTAGGCTGCTTACTGAAAGGCTGGTCATTGGATCCTACTGGTAGCTCCATGGGAGAAAGATTTGGTGGTCTGTTTCCATATGGGGCAGTTATACTCTCTGACAGTCATTATGAGTCTAAATTGACTCAGTGACAACTAACAACAACCATTCTTGGCTTTGACCACACAGCATATAGAAAGAGGAGAGTTGTGAGAGGAATATTCTATGTAAAGCTGTCATTTAAGGGAGTCATTTAAATTAGAATGAGTTGGCTCCATATGACAAGTACTGGAATGTGACTCACAAGGTCCGCGGTTTGTTCACCAGTTGCTACAGGGGAGAAAGATAAGACTTTCTGCTTGCTCCAAGATTTAAAGCCTTGGAAACCCTACACATGGTCGCTATGAGTTGGAACTGACATGAAAGCACTTAACAACAACAAGAACAACAAGTGTGTCTGCTGTGCTTTTGATTTTGGGATATAGAAATAGATTATAATGCTATGCAACCAGGCAAATCTGGTCTCTGAAAAGCATGCAGATAGCTAGCTGTCACTTTAAAATCTTCACTCATCACTGTAACTTCTTGCAGATTTGTGTTTCTCCTTCAAAACTTGTCTTGGTAAATCTGGCTCATATTAGACTCGCTTCATTCCAAGGATTAGTTACTGAACTTTCTTTTGGTTAATGGAGAATGGGTGGTGGAATTAAAGAGTTAGTTCATATAAAGCCTTTTATGTTGTGAGGCAAAAGAAGTTTCATATAAAGTTCCATATAAAACTTGAATCAGAAAATAGAGGGTTCAAGTCACTGCTTATTCATATAGCCAATTAACAAACATTTATAATATGTTTATTAGGACTCAAATATTATATTTGGTGCTAGATACATCTTTGCCTCTTTCCCAGGATTTTCTCTGGGCAAATCATTTGAACTTCCAACTCTTAGTTGTTGTTGTTGTTGTTGTTGTTTTACCTGCCAAAGGGGAATAATAAGTGCTCTTGATATGAGAACCTACCTTAAATTTTCCTTTGGTTACAAGTTACATTATCTGTTATAGTTGGTGGTTCCAATCCACCAGCTGCTCTGTGGGAGAAAAATACAGTTGTTGGCTTCTGTAAAGATTTACAGTCTTAGAAACCCTATATAGTTCACTATGAGTAGGCATCAACTTGATGGCAGTGGGTGGTTGTGGGTGATTAGCGAAGCCAGCACTATTCTATTATTGTTGTTGTTTAGTGCTGTCAATGGGTTCCAACTCATACCGACTCTATAGGGTTTCTAAGGAGCAGCTGGTAGGTTTGAACTGCCTACTGTGTGGTTTACAGTCTAGTGCTTACCCCACAGTGCTATGATGGGGTCTTAAAATTAAATCTATGGAAAATTTTGCTTCTTATCCATTTTGATCCTTGCATTTGATGTGTTCTGGATCTTTATTTTTAAAATAAAATTGTTCAAACATGGAACCAAGATGCATTGATAACTACTGGTGCTTGGAATGTGAAAGTTGGAAACAAAAATGATTGGTAGTTGGAGACTATGGCATTGTTGCTAGAACCCATGCTTGAAATTACATGATAGAATTTTGTAAGACTAATGACTTTCCCCCCTCACAATATACATGGTAGCTGTAAGATAAGCACTGGACTTCTAACCATAAGGCCTGTGGTTCAGACCCATCAGCAGTCCCTCAGAAACCCTCTACTAGGTTGCTATGAGTTGGAACTGACTACTCAGTACTTAAAAGCAACCTACATGTGGACATCTCCGGGTGGAATACATAGGAATACACTACATTTGGAGGAAGAGAAGATGAAGCCGCTCAATATCATCAGCCAAAGCAACGCCAGGGGTAGACTGTGAAATGGCCATTAATTGCTCATATCTACGTTCAGGTTGTTGTTGAGGAAAATTAAAACACATTCGTGTGAGCCAAACTATGACCTTGAATATATCCCATCTGAATTTAGAAGCCATTTCAACAATGGATTTGGTTTGTTGTTAAGTGCCGCTGAGTCAGTTCTGACTCATAGCTACCCTGTATAGGGTTTCTGAGGAGCAGTTGGTGGATTTGAACTGCTGACCTCATGGTTCTCAGTTCAGTATTCATCCTACAATGCCATACCAGGAGTCCACTTGGTGCATTGTTGTTGTTGTTAAGTGCCATGGAGTCGGTTCCGACTCATAGCGACCTGGCACAGGGTTTCTGAGGCTGTAAATCTTTATGGGAGCAGAACGCCTCATCTTTCTCCCACGGAACAGCTGGTAGTTTCGAACTGCTGACCTTGCGGTTCGCAGCCCGATTCATAACCACTATGCTACCAGAGCTCCTTTCCACTTGGTGCATTAGACCCTACAAAAATAGTATGGGAGAGACAATGTCTTACTTCTCTGGTTTCACAAGAGGGAAGGAGAATTATACTCAAAATCAGCCCAAGGTTGATTTCTATGAAGTGGAGCGTAGACATGCTTCCACCCTTCAACTTTCTTAATTTTGACAGCAATTGTCCCTCCCACAGCACTCTCTACCTCTCATCTATATTCTGTAATCTGTTGCAATGGCCACACAGAACTCATAGACCATACTCACAATGATGTGGTTTATTAAGGAAGTGAACAGGGTACAATTCAGGATGAAAACCACTCAGAATGTAGCAGTTCTTCAGTCAGGAATGACTCTTCTTTGCCATACTATAGGCATGCCTGACTCTTGTCTACTTCTTCAGTCATGTGACTTCTTGCCTTCTACCTTGCTTGGGCAAGTGTTACAGAGCTCCTTTAGCCAGTCTGCAAATGCTAGAAGGGCACATTCTGTAATCCAGCCTCCTGCCTGTGGGTACTCGGCTTTACTTGGCCCATGGGTCAGGAAGCCCACAGAAGCTCTGTGTCTCCATCCATGCTTTTGCCTCTGCTACTGCCACTTTTCCATGTAGGGATTTGGCACTCTATTCATGGATTTTCTTTCTTGATGGCTCTGTGATCTTCTGTTCCTGCCTCTGAGATGTCTCTTTTTAAACCTAGCAGTTCTGTGCACCCTCTTTGCATGGTCCCACAAATCATTTGGTGGGAGTTAAGATGTAGTGATAATTAGTGATGATTGAAATGTGAAGGTTGGAAACAAAAAGGAAAGATAGGTAGTTGGAAAATATGGCTTTGGTGACAGAAATAATGCTGGGTATTGCATGATAGATTTTAGCAATACATGAAGTATTGATTGAAAATGCCTTTTTAAAATGACTTAAAAGGCAACTACACACATGGAACCCACTGTATGGAATACACAGGAATCAATTTAACTATATGTATTAGAAGAGATAGTGGAAAATTTCAATACCATTATTAATAAACAAGGCCAGGGCTAGACCGTGAAATAGGTTATCAATTGTTCATACACAATTTCAAGTTGAAGCTGAAGAATATTAAAACAAGTTCATGAGAGCCAAAATACAATCTTGAACATATCCCATCTGATCATATCAGGAATGGAGTTGTTGCAGTAGACTTTAATGACTGTAGACCAGTACCATTGGCTCTTGATCATATGCTAACTCTTGAAATGGTTGAACATCAATGATTTCTTTCTGGTATAGTGATTCTGTATATTCCCTCTATCTTCTTTTGATGTTTTCTGCATTTTTCAATATTTTGCCGATAGAAGCCTTCAATATTACAAATTTAAGCTTGCATTTTCATTTCATATCTTTCAATTTGAGAAATGCTGAGCGTGTTCTTCCCTTTTAGTTTCCTAACTCCAGTTCTTTGCACATTTCACTATAATTCTTAATTATATTTTCTCGAGCTGCCTTTTGAAATAATCTATTCAGTTCAGTTCTTTTGCTTCCTCATTTTTTCCTGTTGCTTTATCATCTCTATTCTGGAGAGCAAATTTCAGAGTTTCTTCTGACATCCATTTTGGTCTTTTCCATCTTTCTTTTCTTCTTGATTACCTTTTGTTTTCTACTTGTATGATGTTCTTGAAGTCATCCCACAAGTCTTCTGGTCTTCCACCATTATTGGCTAATGCATCAAATCTGTTATTGAAATCATCTCTAAATTCAGGCGAAATATATCCAAGGTCATATTTTTGCTCTTGTGGACTTGTTTAATTTTCTTCAACTTCAGTCTAAACTTACATATAAGCAATTGATGGTTTATTTCACAGTCTGCCTGTGGCTTTGTTTTGGCTGATGATATGGAGTTCTTCCACCATTTCTTTCCACAGATGTAATCAATTTGATTTCTGTGTATTTCACTTGGTGAGGTCCATGTGTTTAGTCATCTTTTATGTTGCTTAAATAGTATTTGCAACGAGTAAGTCATTAGTCTTGCAAAATTCTATCATTTGATCTTCAGTATAGTTTCTATCACCAAGGCCATAGTTTTCAATGACTGATCCTTCCTTTGTTTTCAATTTTGCATTCCAATCACCAGTAGTTATCAACACATCTTGGTTGAATTTTTATCAATTTCAGATTGAATAAGTTGTTAGAATTCTTCAATTTCTTTGTCACTGGTTTTTGTGGTTGGGTACATAAATCTGAATTATAGTGGCATTAATTGGTCTTCTTTGTAAGTGTATGGATATTGTCCTATCACAGACAGCACTGTACTTCAAGATAGATCTTGAAATGTGCTTTTTGATGATTAATGCATCTCAGTTACTCTTTAATTTTGTCATTCCTGGCATAGAAAGCCATATGATTATGAGATTCTAAATGGCCAACACCAGTCCATTTCACCTCCCTAATGCCTAAGACACTGATCTTTGTGCATTGCATCTCACTTTTGAAAATTTCCAGTTACTTAGATTCATAGTTTGTATATTCTGTTATCCAGTTATTAATGGACCTTTACAGAGGTTTCTCCTCATTTTGAGTTGTGCCCAATCAGCAAGTGAAGGTCCTGAAAGCTTTATTTTGTTGTCATCATGGTCAACTCTACTCTGAGAATGCAGTTATTTCCAAGTTGTATATTGAGTGCCTTCCAGGCTGAGGGGCTCATGTTCTGGCACTGTAAATGACAATATGCTAGTACTATTCATAATGTTTCAATATTCAATATTCTGGTGTTATCTGACAATGTTTCACTGTTATTCGTATAATTCATACTCTGTTATTCATTATATATAAAACTGTTATTCATATAATAATGTTTCACTGTTATTCATAAGGTTCTCAGTGATTACACATTCAGAAGTAGTCTGCCTATCCTTATTTCTAATTTATCTTAGTCTGGAAGCTCAGCTAAAACCTATTCACCATAGGAGACCCTGCTGTTATTTAAAATATCTTTGGCATAGCTTTGAGCATCACAGCAACACGCAAATCACCTCAGTACTAAAAATTGACAGATTGAGTGGTGGACATTAATAGATAACTTCTAGAAGTTCAAGCTGAAGTCAGAAAAAGAGATGGAACAAGATGGAACATTGAAAATGATATGGAAAAAATGAGATGGAACATTGATGTCAATGATGTTGACATCAGATGGGTCTTGACTGAAGGCAGGGATGCCTGAAAGATGTTTACTTTTACTTTATTGACTATCCAAATGTGTTTGACTTTGTGGATAACAACAAACTATGCATAATATTTTGAAGAATGGGAAGTTCAGAACACTAAGTTGTACTCATGCTGAACTTGTACATAGCTCAAGATACATTTGTTCAAACAGAACAAGGGATACTTAAGTATCTTTAAATCAGAAAAGGTGTGCATCAGGGATATATCTTTTTACCATTTTTAATCAGTCTGTATGCTGGGCAAATAATCTGAGGAGCTGGGCTATATTTTGAAGAATGTGGATCAAAAGAAAGCTCATTAAGAACCTGCCAAACATAGATAACACACCATTACTTGCTGGAAGTGAATTGGATTTGAAGCATTTACTGATGAAGATCAAAGACTATATATACTCTTCAGTAAGGAAAACAAAAATGTAAAGCAAACAAAATTCCTCACCATACCAGTAAATGACGTTATGATAAACAGAAGCAGTTGAAATTGTCAAAGATTTCATTTTATTTAGATCCACAATCAATGCTCATGGAAGTCATAGTCAAGGATTCAAATAATGCATTGCATTTGGCCAGTCTGCTGGATAAGACCTCTTTAAAGCATTCAAGAGCAAAGATAATCATTTTGAGCATTAAGGTATGCCTGACCCAAGCCATGGTTTTTTCAATTGCCTCATATGAATGTGAAAGTTGCACAATGAATAAGAAAAACCACACACAAAAAATCAATGCATTAAAATTCTGGGGTTGGAGAAGAATAGTGAAAGTACCATGGCCTACTAGACGACCAAACAAAACTATCTTAGAACAATACAGGGTCTTTAGGCTCCTTAAAAATGAGGATGGTGACATTTCATCTCTCATTCTTTGGAAATGTCATCAGGAGATACCAGGCAAGGGAGAAGGACATTATGCTTGGAAAAGTGGAGGGTTAATGAAAAAGTGAAAGATCCCCACAAGAGGGATTGACACAGTAACAGCAACAATGAACTTGAACATAACTACATTTTTTTTTTTTTT
>NW_006408718.1:3729454-3730264 GCF_000296735.1 Chrysochloris asiatica
CAACACCATAACTCAAATACATCAATTCTTCTATGGTCTTCCTTATCCACTGTCCAACTTTCGCATGCATATGAGACTATTGAAAATATCCTGGCTTGTGTCAGATGCACCTTAGTCCTCAAACTGACATCTTTGCTTGTGAACATTTTAAGAGGTCTTGTGCAGCAGATTTGCCTAATGCAATACATTGTTTGATTTCTTTATTGCTGTTTCCATGAGTGTTGATTGTTGATCCGGGCAAAATGAAGTCTTTGGCAACTTCAATCTTTTCTCCATTTATCTCGATGTTGTTTATTGGTCCAATGGTAAAGATTTTTGTTTTCTTTACATTGAGGTTCAATCCATACTAGAAACTGTGGTCTTTGATCTTCAGTAAGTATTTTAAGCCCTTTTTGCTTTCAGCAAGCAAGGTTGTATCATCTGTACATCTTAAGTTGACAAGTAATCTTTTTCCAATCCTGATGTCATGTTTTTCTTCATATAATCCAGCTTTTCAGATTATTTGCTCAGCATACAGGTTGAATAAGTATGGTGAAAGTATACAAGCCAGGCACACATCTTTCCTGATTTTAAACCATTCAGTGTTCCCTTGTTATGCTAGAACAACTGCCTCTTGGTCTATGTTCAGGTTCCTTATGAGCACAATTAAGCATTCCAGAATGTTCATCTCTACGCAGTATTGCTATGCTGGAGAATAAGTTTCAGAGTCTCTTCTGACATCCATTTTGATCTTTTCCTTTTTTCTTATCTTCTTAATGACTTTTTGCTTTCTTCATGTATGATGTTCTTGATGTCATCCCACAACTCTTC
>NW_006408718.1:3736840-3737433 GCF_000296735.1 Chrysochloris asiatica
GCCTAGACAGCATAACTACAATTTTGAGGATGATGTAGTCTTTCATTCTTTCATAAATAAGGTTCCACTCTAAGCCAGAACTGACATGGTGAAACCCAACAACAACAATCTTTTTCTTTTTTAAAAATAACATCTACTTTTGTTAATATATGTAAAATCATTGGCCCAAGGGCAATATTTGGTCTCTATGGATTGAAAATTTTCTCTCCATCTTTTTTTTGGATATGGATTACTACTTAGCCTGATCAAAGCTTGTCTGATCCTGGTACCTAATCTTACAGTAGGCCTGCTGGATTAGTGACTTGATTAGGCCTATTCTGATCTTTGTAGAAGGGAAATTTCATAGATCTGGTCTCAGCAGTATTGAGAGGGTACCATCAAATATTGGTGTGGTCATTAAGGCCCAGATTGCATAAGGATTAGGGGAGCACCCTAGGTCTAGTGAGGAACATGGAGCCTTATTCCCCCAAGTGTTAAGAGATTTGCATGGCTTGGTATGTTCCTAGGAGTCCAGGAATTCAGTCCAACTGAATACTAAGCTCACAGGACCAGGAAAACCATCCTATGTTGGTTGTAGAGGTCAGAGATCAAAT
>NW_006408718.1:3738628-3753464 GCF_000296735.1 Chrysochloris asiatica
TGTGGCTGTGTGCTGTGGAGTCGGTTCCAACTCATAGTGACCCTGTGCAGGGTTTCCAAGGCTATAAATCTTTATGGGAGCAGAAGGCCCCATCTTTCTCCCGTGGAACAGCTGGTAGTTTTGAACTGCTGACCTTGCAGTTCGCAGCCCGATTCGTAACCCCTATGCTACCAAAACTTCTGTTGAATCAGTTCTGATTCATAAGGACTCCATGCACAACAGAACAAAACACTACCTGGCTCTGCGCCATCCTCACAATTGTTGTTAGATTTGAACCCATGGTTGCTGCCACTGTGTCAATCCAGTATGGCAGTTCACTGAGGGTCTTTGTCTTTTTCACTGACCCTCCACTTATTCGGGAATGATGTCCTTCTCCAGGTATTGGCCCTTTCTGTAACATGTCCAAAGATCGAGAGATGAGGTCTCACCATACTGGCTTCTAAAAAGCATTCTGGCTGTCCTTCTAGGACGAATTTGTTTGTTCTTCTGGCATTGACTATGGTACTGTCAATATTCTTCAGCAACACCATAACTCAAATGCATCGATTCTTCTTGGGTATATTTATTATCTTATTTCAATGCCTTGTTTTTAATTCCCAGAGACATTTGACAGCTTTAAGGAACTTTGCATTAAATACAGTATCGAGCATCCAGTAAGTCCTTGATTCATAGCAGTTTTATTTAAAATATGGTGACTGAAAACAACAGTGAGAGAAGGCCTGGATTCTTCAGTCACCTTGTTAGGAGTGTGTACAAGTAATAGGCTGGCTGTGGGTTAGGACTTCCTGGGAGGGTGTAATTTAATATGTGTTCATTTCCAACTCACAGTGGTTTTTTTGAGAATTAGAAATTAGGTGCACAGTAGTAACTATTTCCTTAGGCTAACTGCTTTCTGTTCTTTTCCTAGAAGACTTGTTTGAAAGTCAAACAGTATTAATGATGATGAGCATTATTGATCATTACTCAAATTTGATTAAGTAGGCATTATAAATTTCTCAGTGCCTTGTATTATTTATGCTTTTAAAATCCTCTATGATTGACTCCTGGTTTGGAGTTGTAAGATAAGCAGTAGACTGCTAACCACAAGGTCGGTAGTTCAAACCCACTCTTCAGAAACCCTGCACATGATCTCTATGAGTTGGAACCAACTTGATGGTACTTAATAACAACAATAATAATGACTGACTGTGGGCAAGTTAGCTACCATCTCTGAATCTTAGTTTTGCTTTCTATTCAGTGTGGATGGTCTCGGTTACCTATGTTGTTGCTGATGTTAAGTTGGTCCTGATTCAGTGACCCTGTATAGGGTTTTCAAGGAGCAGCTGATGGTTTTGAATCACTGACCTTGCAGTTAACAGTCCAGTGCTAATTATACAACGCCATGCCATATATTTAGGATTGCTATATGGATGATGTGCTGGCATGGTTCTGTGGGTTAATGTGCTAGACTGTAAAGTCGGTTTGAACCACAAGGTCGGCGGTTCAAGCTCACCAGCCACTCCTCAGAAACCCTATGAGTCAGAACTGACTCAACAGCATTTAGCAACACATAAGGATGAAATGATACCTTACAGTGTTCTGAGTAACATCACTGAGTGTGTACTAAGTGTCAGGTATTGAGCCAGCTCCTAAAGATGTATCTGACATCATCCCTGCTTTCATGGAGATTGCAATGGAACAGGAACAGATATTAAACAACTTGTTGTTATTGTTGGTGGTGTTGGGGTTATGTGCTGTGGAGTTGGTTATGATTCATAATAACCCTATATGATCTGTAGATCTTTACAGGAGCAGAAACCCTTATCTTTCTCCCTTGGTGTTGTAATTGTTAGGTGCCATTAAGTTGTCTCTGACTCATAGTAACCCCATGTACAACAGAATGAAACACTACTTGTTTTACGCTGTGCCATCCTCACAATTGGTCCTATGCTTGAGCCCACGGTCACAGTCACTGTGGCAATCCTTCTTGTTGAGGGTCTTCCTGGTTTTCTCTGACCCTCTATAACTAATACAGGTTATTGTCTAATCACCACAGTGATCAGTAAAAAGCAGAGTGCTAGGAGTGACAATTGAAGGCAAACCAACCTGAGTGTGGATCACAGAAGGGCAGCGACCTTGGGAAAGAAAGATTTACGTTAAGACTGTGGGTGTATAGGAGTGAAGTGGGGAGGCTTGGAGAAGAGCATTTCAGGAAGGTGAGGAGGAATTTTGTGCCTTATTGTGCAGTATGATGGGATTCCATTATAATGAATGACAAGGTCACAGATGAGCTGGGAAGGTCTTTCGGGATCTGATAATGAAGGGATTTATATTGTCAGCTGCCTTTGAGTCAGTCCCAGATTCATGGCGATCCCAGGCACAATGGGACAAATTACTGCCCAGCCCTACACCATCCCCATGATGCGCTATGGATTAGACCATTATCATCCACAGTCTTCATTGGCTGACTTTCAGAAGTAGGTCACTCAGCCTTTCTTCCAGATTCGTTTTAGTCTGGAAGCTCCACTGAAATCTGGTCAGCATTCTAGCACACAGAGGCCTCCACTGATGGACAGGTGGTGTATGAGGTGCTTTGTCCCACGAGGAAGGTGAGAACTTCACCAATGGCCCACGATTGTCCCTATGCAAGGCTCTATCGGCCATGGGAAACAATTTGGAATTTATTCTAAGGGTTATAGAAACCACTGGATTCTAAGTATAAAGTGATAGAGACCTATCTGCATTACATTAAAATTTCATCTCACTTTGATAGTAATCTGGAGGAAATTTCAGAGGGGTTCTGAGTGTATTCAGGGACATCAATGAGCAGTCTATTATCAGCTAAGAAGTGTTGGTAGCTGGGGATTAATGAGGTGTCCATGGAGACAGAGTGATGGGTGAATTGGCTATTGTCGGTTAGATAGAATAAGGGTTTAAGCAAGATGTCCAGGTGTTTTGGTTTAAGTTACTGGGTAGAAGATGACAGTGGTGTCTTTGCTAAAAACTGGAACACTGAGGGTGGAAAGACAGGGTAGATGAAGGAACAGTAAGCTCATTTTCAGACATGTTACGTTTGAGGTTCCAGACATGTTAAGTTTGTCTAGTGACTACAAAAAATACAGAGATGAATCTATCAATAAAGTACTGGACCACAAGGTCGGTTTGAACCACAAGGTCGATGGTTCAAACTCACCAGCTGCACCTTGGAACCCCTATACAGAGTCGCTATGAGTCGGAACCAACTCGACTGCATTTGACAGCACTACCAGCAACAAAGCTGTGGTAGCATAGTTGTTACAAATCGGGCTGTGAACAGCAAGGTCAGCAGTTCGAAACTACCAGCCGTTCCGTGGGAGAAAGCTGAGGCGTTCTGCTCCCGTAAAGATTTACAGCCACGGAAACACTGTGCAGGGTCGCTATGAGTCGGAACCAACTCCACGGCACTTAACAACAACCACCAGCAACAAACGAGACTAGTTAGTGTCGAGGCGATTTGCACTCATGGTGATCCCGGGGTGTCAGAGTAGAAACTGGCTGCACAGAGGTTTCTATGACTTTTCAGTAGATCACTAGCCCTTTCTTCTGAAACTCTGAAAGACAGATTTGAACCTCCATTCTATCAGTTAGTAGCCAGGCATGTTAACATATAAAGGTGTTGTTAGTTGCTGGATAGTTGGTTCTGACTCATAGTGACCTCGTATGTGTATTGCTCTGTAGGGTTTTCAAGACTTATGACCCTTGGGAAGCAGATTTTCAGGCCTGTTTTCTGCAAGGGAAAAGCATGCTTAACCTGAAGCTGCATTTTGGGGAAGTACATCCAAGTTTAAATGGATCACCTGAAGGGTTGAATGTTATCCTTAATTTGCACATTTGTCTTAGTCTGGGTCTCCAGAGGAACCAAATCAATGAAGCATATATACAAATCCCTAAAATCAAGCCCCCTGCTACTAACTTGATTCTTACTCATAGCAATTCTGTATCGGGTTTCCAAGGCTGTGAATCTTTATGGGAGCAGAAAGCCTCATCTTTCTCCCTTGGAATGGCTGGTGGGTTTGAATTACCGATCTTGAGATTAGCAGTCCAGTGCTTATCCTATAGTGCCACCAGAGCACCATACAAAAAAATATATATAGTGATTGCTAACCTTTCAGCTTGTGGTTACAGAAGGGCTGCTCCCTTGTGAAAGAGGTTTAAGTTAAGACTGTGGATGGGAGGAGTGAGAGAGGGGGAGGTTTGGAGATGTGCATTTCAGGAAGATGAGAGAGAAGGAATTTGGTGTCTTAATGTGCAGTATGGTGGAATTTTATGAGCAGGAGTGACAGGGTTGCAGATAAATTGGGGAGGTCTTTTGGGATCTGATCATGCTTAACTGTTTCCCCCACCCAGAGACTCCATATAAAGGTCTAGAGCTCAGAAAAGAGATTGTAATGGAGATTTAGATTTTGATGTAGTATGCGTATTAATTAAAGTCATGGAAAGAAAGAACTGAGGAGATGACCTAGGCCTCTGCTCTAAGGAATGCCAGTATTTACAGATTACATTGAATAGAAGGGATAGGACAAGAAGACTGTTAGGTGCGAGAGTCATAACCAACATAAGAAGAAAATTAAGAATGTGTTTTCACAGGACCAAAGAGTTTTTAAGAAAAAGTCATAAATGTACTCAAGGAGTCTCTTTTGGGGGATAGAAATGTTCTAAAAGTGGACTGTGTTCACGGTTGGATAATAGTAAATTTACAAAAATCACTGGATTTTGCACTTAGAAGGATGAAGTTTAATGTTAGGTAAATTATCCCTAAAGAACTTGCAAGAGGAGCCCTGTTGTGGTGCTCTGGGTTAATGCGCTGGACTGCAAAATCAGTTTGAACCACAAAGTCGACAGTTCAAGCTTACCAGCTGCTCCTTGGAAACCCTATATAGGGTTTCTATGAATTGGAACCAATTCAATGACACTTAACAACAACAACAACAAACTTGCCAGATAACTCCTGGTGTGGTGCTGTAAAATCGGCACTGGTCTGTAAACTACAAGGTAGGCAGTTCAAACCCACCAGCTGCTTCTTGGAAATCCTATACAGGGTCGATATGAGTTGGAACTAACTCAAGAGCACTTAACAACAACAAGAACCACCTGTAAGAAAAAAGGAAAAAGAGACAAGGTTCAACATCTATGTGGATAGTAGAAGATGGATTGAGACAGATGAAGCTTGTGAAGAGACTGAATTGTGTCCCCCTCTCCAAACTAAAGGAGCTTTGGTAGCATAGTGGTTATGAGTCGGACTGCTAACCTCAAGGTAAGCAGTTCAAAACTACCATCTATTCTGCGGGAGAAGGATGAGGCTTTCTGTTCCCATAAAGATTTATCACCTCGGAAGCCCTATACAGGGTCACTATGAGTTGGAACCGACTCCACGGCACACTACTACCACCACCTCCAAATTATGTGTTGGCGTCCTGACCCCTATACTTGTGGATACGATCCCATTTGGAAATACATTTTCCTGTTATGTCAATGAGGCCTTATTGTTGTTAAGTGCCATCAAATCAGTTCCAACTCATCATAACAATCCTGTGTAGGGTTTTGAAGAAGCATCTGGTGGGTTTGAACCACCGACCTTGTAGTTAGCAGTCCAGTGCTTATCCTACAGGGCCACAGCAGGACTCCTTATCATTGTAGAGTGTGTATTAAGCCTAATCACTTCTGAGATATAAGAAACAACACAGACACAGAGACAAGCAAGTACAAACTGAGGAACACGGAAGCACATGTGAGGATCACCATGCAATGCTGAGGCTGTTGAAGCCGAGACAAGTATCTTTCTCCAGATACAACAGACACAGTGAATTCTCCATTAGAGCTAGGACCTTGAATTTGAACTTCTAGCTTCCAGAACCATTAGAAAATCAATTTTCCATTTTCAAAGCTACTCACTTGTGGTATTTCTGTCACAGCAGAATTAAAAACTTAGACAGCAACTACCGGAAAATTGAAAAGGCATTTGGAAGGACTGGAACTCCAAATGGATGGCAAAGACTTGGGATGGTGTGTGCAGTTAAGTCCTTGAGCCAGTAAAATGTTTTTGAAATGTATAAATCGCAGGATGTTATACCCTTATTTTATTTTCCTAAAACATAACAACCATCACTCGTCTGTTAACTTGCTGTACTGTGGTGGTTTGAGTGTTGCTGTGATTCTGGAAGCTATATTACGAAGTTGTCAAAGACTTCATTTTGCTCAGACCAACCATCAACACTCACGGAAACAGCCATCGAGAAATCAAACGACATATTGCATTAGGCAAATCTGCTGCACAAGAACTCTTTTAAAGAGGAAAAGCAAAGATGTCAGTTTGAGAACTAAGGTGCGCCTGACCCAAGCCATGATGTTTTCAATAACGTCATATGTATGAGAAAATTAGACAAAGAATAATGATAGACCATAGAAGAACTGATGCATTTGAGTTATGGTGTTGGAGGAGAATATTAAATGTACCATGAACCTCCAAAAAAAACCAAATAAATTTGTGTTGGAAGAAGTACAGCCAAATGCTCCTTAGAAGCCAGAATGACCAGACTTTGTCTCTCATACTTTGGACATATTATTAGGAGGGATCAGCCCATGGAAAAGGACATCATGCTTGGTAAAGTGGAGGGTCAGAGAAAAAAGAGGAAGATCCCCAATGAGATGGATAGGCACAACGGTAATAACAGTGGACTCAAGGGTAGCTACAACTGTGAGGCTGGCATAGGATTGGGCAGTGGTTTGTTCTTCTGGCAGTCCATGGTGCTTTTAATATTCTTCTCCAACACCATGATTCAATGCATCAATTATTCTACAATCTTTATTATTCATTGTCCAACTTTCATATACATATGAAGCTATTTAAAATAGCATGGCTTGGGTCAGGCACACCTTAGTCCTCAAGCTGACATCTTTGCTCCTCAACACTTTAAAGAGGTCTTGTGCAGCAGATTTGCCTAATGCAATATGTTATTTGATTTCTTGACTGCTGCTTGCTGTTGTTGTTAAGTACCGTGGAGTCGATTCCGACTCATGGTGACCCTGCTGGAACTGCTGGTAGTTTCGAACTGCTGACCTTGAGGTTGGCAGCACGAATTGTAACCACTATGCCACCTGAGCTCCTTTGACTGCTGCTTAAAGATATGGAAATACTGCCTTCAGAATTTATAGACGTACATGGAGGCTATGTTGAGAAACAATAGCTTCACATTTTAATATTGTTCGATGAATGTTTTTATGATTTTGTAGCAATACTTTTAGCATTACCCTTGTAGAAAAATCATTAAAACTGGGTAGAGCTATGAATGCAGAAATTCCACTTTTATGAATTGATATTAAGGATATTTTCATAGTAGACTAGAATATCTAACTCTAGAGATGTCATATTGCTGATAATATAGAAAAATTAGAAAAGACTTTGTGATATTTTCCTGTAAACATAGTTGTGAGGTACTTTCAAGTTGATTCTAACACATAATGACTCTATATACAATGGAATGAAACACTCCCCAATCCTGTGCCATCCCCCCAATCAATGCTATGTGTGAGCTCATTGTTACAGCCACTGTGCAAATCTATCTCATTGAAGGTCCTCCTTTTTTCACTAACCCTCTGTTTTACCAAACATGATGTCTTTGAACATGTCCTGGTAATATGTTCAAAGTAGGTGAGATAATATGTCATCATCCTTACTTCTAAGGAGCATTCTGGCTGGACTTTTCTTAAGACAGATTTATTCATTTTTCTGGCAATGTATAGCATGTAGATCCAACATTCTCCACCAACATCTTAATTGTTTGATCTCTAATCATCATCCTGGCTTGATCATCTAAGCTAGGATGGTGAGACTTCATTTCTCATACAACGGGCACGTTATCGGGAGAGACTAATCCCTGGAGAATGACATCATACTTGGTAAACTATTGGATCAGAGAAAAAGAGGAAAATGCCCAACAAGATGGGTTGGCACAGGGGCTCAAGCTTGAAATCACTTGTGAGGTTGGTGCAGGACTGGACAGTGTTTCGTTCTATTATGCATGATGTTATGAATTCAAACCAACTTGATAGTACCTAACAACAACAACAACAGCAAGAAGCTTCACTTTCTTTCTTTGTGACATGGGGATGATAATAGCACTAACATTATAGGAGAGTTGGGAAGATTATGTGAAGTAATGCATGTAAAATACAGTTCAACAGGTCAGCAGTTCAAACCTGCCAATAACTATATTTGAGAAAGATTTGCTCCCATAAAGATTACAGCCTAGGACACTCTATGGGGGCAGTTCTACTTGTCCTATCCTATAGAGTCTCTATAAGTGGGAATTGACTCGAGGGTGTAGAATAACAACCACAATAACTGATAAAGCTATATTTGAGCAGACACCTTAAAGAATTGAGAGGTAGACATGTGTGGTGATCTAGGAGGATAGCATTCTAGGCTGAGGAAACAGGAAACGGCAAGGTCCTGCATGTCAGGTTTGAGAATAGAGAGGTCAGCATTGTCAGAGGGTGGTGAGTAGCTTGAGGAATGTTGGGTGATTAGGTCAGAGAGGCACCCAGGGGTCAGATCCGGTAGAATCTTGTGGATTATGGGAAGGGTTTTGGATTTTATCCTGAGTGACATGAAATACCACAGGAAGGCCTTGATCTGGGAAAACATGATCTACGTTCCAAAAGCATTCATACCGACTGCTCTGTGGATGCTGTGGAGTAACATGGATGGAAGTAGTTAGAACCTTACTGTTGTTGTTCAGTCAAAAGACGATTGTGACTTGGACTCAGAGGCAGAGGAGGAGGTGATGGAAAGGGTTGAGACTTTGTATATATGCTGTAATTTTAACCAGTGGGATTTTCTGATGGTTTGTGTTTGTGGGTATGAGAGAGAGAAAGGAATCTTTCTAGTGGTGGCCTGAGCACCTTGAAAACCTGCCATTTCCTGTGATGGAGGAGACTGTGGAGGAATAGTTAAGGAAGGAGTGGTGATAGGAATCCAGTCCGTTTTGCATGTGATAAATTTGAGATGTTTATAAGATATCCTTCTAATTGTGAGGATGGTGCAAGACCAGGCAGTGTTTTGTTCTGTTGTGTATAGGGGGGTACTATGAGTTGGCAATGACCTGAGGGCCCCTAACAATAACAACAATTAGACATCCTGTGTCCCTGGTGGTGTAAATGGTTAACACGTTCTTCTCAGTTTCTAACCAGAAGTTGGAAATTTTGGTTCACCCAGAGATGTCTAGAAGGAAGGCTTGGTGACTTACTTCTGAAAACCAGCCATCGAAAATGCTATGGAGCCTAGTTCTACTCTGACATGGGATCATCAGGAGTTGAAATCAACTCGACAGCAACTTAGAAGATAGTGAAGTGAAGCTAGTGAGTCGGCCATGTGCCTCCCATTTGAAAATCTGTTCGAATCCTGTCGCAAGAAGCACGGTACAGGGTGTGTTATAGAAAATGTATTCATTATTAAGATGATCTGTCAGATTTTATTTGGGCAATCCATATGAGGAAAATAAAAGAAATAGAAATAGATAAACAAATAAGTAAATGGAAGAATAAAAGCAAGTCAGCTTTCCAGAACAATAGAGATAGAGATGTGGTGTTCTGGTAATTATCCCTAATGTAGAATTTGTGGTTGTATAATCCGGGGCTAATTGCACCTTTGAAATCAGTACATTTTGTTCATTATCTTTTATTGTGAGGTGGCCCTAATTCACTTGGTACTTCAAATAAAGTTTAATGGAAGAATTTCAGAGTCACCCTGTTCTCCCTTACCTGACTAATTAGGCTAATATTGAGCTCGAATCTAACCTGAACTCAAAGTTGTTAAATACTTTAATTTTTATCTGTGTTGGAAAATAATTTTAATATTAAAGGACAACTGTAGACTGCTAATGACTTGAATACAGTTCGACTGTTTTCATGAAGTGCTCTGTAGGATGTCAGAATATTTAATTCAGGATGTTAAAAACATCCCAAAATGTCACAATAATTATATCACAGCAGGCAATTAAAACACTGGAAAATGCCAACTGACTAAGAGTGTTCCTTGTTATTTAGGAAACTATTAAGAACCTGACATATAAAGTAAAAAACGCTGGTTACAACTTTCTATCTCAAGATACAATTTCAGCCTCATATATGAAATTCACAATTGAAAAACAAGGGTCATGCTAAACTCTGCAGTCCAAAGAGGGACAGGGAAATTTCCACTTGATCTTTAACTTTATAATGTCTACATTCATATAGTATATAAAAAACATTGTTTGCTTTTACATATCATACCATATGTGCTGTAATACCCCCCACACAATGGTTGTGTTAATTATATCATATGTTGGCAGCCTTAATTGGTGCGGTTTTACCATTCTAAATTATGAGCAACAGAGCTGTTTCTTTAGTTCCTGAATTGTATACTTTTATAAATCCTAATGGATTAACAATGTAATGCTGAAGACCAGTGGCAGTGTTTGCTTAATCCTCAAGGATTAGAGTGTCATTCTCAGCAGGGATGTTAAGAACTGACTACACTGAGCTGGAAGGGAATATATTCAGGCAGGGTGAGGTATAGAAAGCCGTGTGTCTAATTCCCAAGAGTGTAAATGCAATCACAGGTGTTTGGTTATCTTGTGTACAAATGAACAGTGTTCCCATGTAACCATGGTATTTGGGAGGGCCATATTTATAGACAAGAAAACCATGGTTAATCTGAAGTTGCATTTTGGGGAACTATATCCAAGTTTAAGTGGGTCACCTGAAGTATTGAATGTTACCTTTAACTAGTTCATTTGTCTTAGTGTGGTTCTCCAGAGGAACCAAATTAATGGAGCATATATACAAATATCCTGGTGTGGCACTGTGGGTTCATGCACTGAACTGCAAAGTCAGTTTGAATAGCAAAGTTGGCGGTTCAAGCTAGCCAGCCGCTCCTTGGAAACCCTATACAGGATAGCTATGGGTCAGAACTGACTTGAAGGTACTTAATAACAACAACAACAAATACATATATATAAACCAAAAATCAAACCCCCTGCTACTGAGTTGATTCTGACTCATAGAGACTCTGTATAGTTTCCAAGGTTGTAAATCTTTATGGGAGCAGAATGCCTCATCTTTTTCCCTTGGAGCAACTAGTGGATTTGAAATGTGAACCTTGAGGTTAGCAGTCCAGTGCTTATCCTATAATGCCACCAGAACTCTTCACAAATATATATATATAGATATTTACTTCAAGGAAATTGCTCAGGCAGTTGTGAAGGCTGACAAGTCTGAAATCTGTGAGTTAGGTGTCAGCCATCTCTTGACTTACATTGGCTGCAGAGACTGAAGAACCCAGCACCGACCAGTCAGATGGCAGACTGCTAGCTCATGTCTTAAGAACCGAGATCAGAGAATGACAAGTCAGATTCAAGGTCAAGAAAAGGCTAACTTTGCCAGAACTTTTATGTATATTAGATGTGGGCCACACCCTCAAGCAAACTCCCCCATTTAACTGATTAGCTGCTCACATCAGATCACAGAAAGGAGGATACTGACATAGTAACTGCCAAACCACGGCGAATCATGGCTTAGCCAAGTTGAGACATAATCCTAATCATCAAAAGGAATTGTTAGGAAATATCATTAGTACCAGAGCACAGCAAGAATTATTACAACCAACATTTTTTATTTATTTATGAGAAATATAGAGAAAAACAATAGCTCTATCTTTCAGAACTGTATATAATTAGGTTGCACCAGGATCGGGCAGTGTTTCGTTCTGCTGTGCATAAGATCGCTATGGGTCAGTACCAACTCGCTGGCACCTAACAAAAAACAACAACAACAATGCCATAACATGATATTCCAGCATGGAATAGTTGCTTAAAATATTTTAGTTTCCTTTTTCCTATGTGCAGACAGACATCAACATCAAGAATCATGGTGAAGGAGGTGGTATTTAAGCCAAGCACTAAACAATAAATGGTTAAATAGAGGAGTCCCTAGATGGCTCAAGTGGTTAAGTGCTGTATTACTAACTGAAAGGTTAGTGGCTCAAATCCATCCAATGCCTCACAAGTAAGGCCTGGCAAACGGCTTCTGAAAGACCACTGCCATGAAAATCCTAAGGAACACACATGGAGTTATTATGAGTTGAAATTGACTTAATGCCTGGTGTGGTGCTGAAAGCAAGGCTGGTTTGAAATGCAAGATCGGTGCTTCAAACTCACCAGCCACTTCTTGGAAAACTTTTACAGGGTTAGTATGAGTTGGAACTGACTCAATGGCACTTAACAACAACAACACAAGCTAGGTAGAATAATAGCACAAGCTAGGTGGAAGAAAAAGAGTGTCTTTAATTCCAAACCCATATTTTAATATGTGGATCTGGTAGCGTAGTGGTTATGAATCGGGCTGCAAACCGGAAGGTCAGCAGTTTGAAACTACCAGCTGTTCCGTAGGAGAAAGATGAGGCTTTCTGCTCACGTAAAGATTTACAGCCTCGGAAACCCTGTTCAGGGTCGCTACGAGTTGGAACCGACTCTATGGCATGCAGCAGCAGCATCATAGTTGTGGAGTCCCTCTTTAAGAAAAAGAACACAGGAACAAAAGTAAAATTTAGTTAAGAATGAGAAAAGAAATAACAATTCACAAAATTTAAAAAGCTGACAAATACCGTAAATATCAGAAAATGAAGAAAAATAATATTTTATTTTTATCAATGAGTAAGGAAGACCATAGAAGAATCGATGCATTTGAGCTATGTTGTTGTTGTTATGTGCCGTGGAGTCGTTTCCGACTCATAGTGACCCTGTACAGGGTTTCCGAGGCTGTAAATCTCTACGGGAGCAGAAAGCCTCATCTTTCTTCCACGGAACAGCTGGTAGTTTCGAACTGCTGACCTTAAGGTTCGCAGCCCGATTCGTAACCACTATGCTACCAGAGCTCCTTTTGATCTATAGTATTGGAGAAGAATATTAAAAGTACCATGGACTGCCAGAAGAACAAACAAATCTGTATTGGAAGAAGTACACCCAGAATGTTCCTTAAAAGCCAGGATGGCGAGACTTTATCTTTCATACTTTGGACGTATTATCAGACAGGACCAGTCCCTGATATGGAGAAGGAGATCATGCTTGGTATGATTTGAAAGGCTTGTGTTACACGTTGCTTCTCATGTCATAATAATTTATCTTGATTTAATTGTTTATCTCAATTGCTTTTGTTTAGTATTTCATTGTTTTTATCCAAATGTCAGTTCATTAAGAAGTAATTTTAAAGTGATGAAAGTGAATACCATTTATATGCACTCAAATTGTTGTTATTAGTTGCTGCTGAGTCAGCCCTGTTGCATGTTGACCTTATTTCTAAAGGAATGAAAATATGATCATTGCCCGATCCTGTACCATCTCCAGGATCTTTGATACACCTGAGCTCATTTTGAGACTAATGTTTCAATCCAACTCACTGAGAGTTTCACTCAAATTGCTGTTGTTAAGTGCTGTCAAGTCAGTTCTGACCCATATTGACCCTGTATAGGGTTTCTGAGGAGTGGCGGGTGGTTTAGAACCAGTGACCTTGTGGTTAGCAGTACACTACTTATCCTACAGTGCCACACCAGGACTACTAGGAGTCTGTAAGTCCTCACTTGTTTTATGAAAATGTTCTACCATGTATTTTCAAGTGACAATAAAACTTATGCATTTGAGCTTTATTAAACCTGCCATTCTCATAAAAACAAAGGAAAGGTAAAAAAGAAAGAAACAAAGAACGATTCCCATACTGAAATGACTTCCCATAAATGCACCATACTTGGAAATGATTGTGATCACTAAACCCAAATTACATGCATAACCATCTCAACTTTCTTTCCTCAGCTGGCTTCCAAAAACGTTGTAGTCATTTCAACACCAGCTGATACCTGAAGTAGACTGATGGAGAATAAATCAGAGAGAAAGAGACAGCTAATTGTCTTTACAGATTAGAGTGGTTGCAAATTTTTTTTTTTGTGTGTGTGTAATTAAATATATATATGATGATGTAAACACTGTTCTAGCTCCATTTAGGGTCTTGGAAGAATTTCATGGAGGTGAAGTCCCCTGAAGCTTAAACTTCACTAGCTAAGAGGTAGTGAAGTTTAAGCTCCAAACCTCTTAATATAGTGATTTATGATTTACCTTCTGTTGATTTCTGCAAGCTAATCTCACATCACTTGCTCTCCCTACTTTCTCTGTCTTTCTTAATTTCTTTCAGTTCTTTGTCTGTACCTCCCTGTTATCCAGGGGGCATTTTCCACGGGATTCTCTGTCTGTGTAATATTCATCCCTCAAATTAATTGAGAAGTCATTTAACTTTTCCTGACCACCCAAATCTGAGATAAATGCCTCCCCTATTTGCTCTCATGATACAATATATTATTCATGATAATCAACAATTAAAACTAATAACCCATGTTGTTGTTGTTGTTATTAGGTGCCATTGGATTGATTCAGACTCATAGAGAGCCACATGAGAGAGTTGGATGGCTCCATGGGGCTTTCTAGGCTATTATCTTTCTGGTATTGCTCTAGCAGGTCAGCTTGGTAGGTTTGAACTGCCAACATTTGCTGTGCCATCAGCACTCTTGAATTCCATGGTATAATTTAATGAATAATTATAATATTAACAAATACATTGTTTATTGTATCAAAGTAGAGTCCTTGGGTGATGCAAGCTATTGATGTACTTGACTGCTAGCTGGAAGATTGAAGATTTGAATTCCCCAGAGATGCTTTAAAAGAAAGGCCTGGTGATATATATCTGAAAAACAAATGGTCTACAATTCTACTCTGACACACATGTGGTCACCCTGAGT
>NW_006408718.1:3773887-3787635 GCF_000296735.1 Chrysochloris asiatica
GTCTCTGCACATTTCATTATAATACTTGTCTTCTCAAATTGACCTTTGAATTTTTCTGTTCATCTCTTTTACCTCCTCATGCGTATGAGGTGATTGAAAATACCTTTGCTTGAGAGAGGTTCACCTTAGTCTTCAAATATCATTGTTTTTGTTATTGTGTAGAAGATTTGCCTAATACAATTCATATTTTATTTCTTGACTGCTGTGTCTAGGGATGCTGATTGTGAATACAAGCAAAATGAAGTCTTAGACCACTTCAATCTTTTCTCCATTTATGTTGATATTATTTTTAGATCCAGTTATGAGGGATCTATGTTTTCCTTACATTGAGGTGCAACCCACACTGAAGGCTTCATTCTTTGATCTTCATCAGCAAATATTTTAAGTCCTCTTCACTTTCAGCCTGCAAGATTATATCATCTGCATATCTCATGTTGTTAATGTGTTTCTTTCAATACTGATGCCATGCTATTCTTCTTATAATCTAGGTTATTGGATTATTTGCTTAGCATGAGGCACTGCAGGATAATGTGCTAGTCCAAAAGGTGCATTTGAACAGCATGGTTGGTGGTTGAAACTCACTAGCGACTCCTCAGAAAGCCTACCGTTGTTGTTGTTGTTGATAGCTGTTGAGTCAGTTCTGACCCATATCAACCCTGAATAAGGTTTCCAAGGAGTGGCTGGTGACCTTGAACTGCTGACTCCTTGGTTCAAACTAACTTTGCAGGCCAGCACATTAACCCACAATACCACACCAGGACTCCCACAAACCCTACACAAGGTCCATATAACCCAGCTTCTCAGATTATTTGCTCAGCATACAGGTTGAATAAGTATGGTTAAAGAATACAACATTGTCGCACACCTTCCTTAATTTTAAACTATTCAGTGTTCTCATGTTCTGTTCAAACAGCTGTCGCTTGGTCTATGTACAGATTCCTCATGAACACAATTAAGTGTTCTGGAATACTCATACTTCGCAATGTTGTCCATAGCTTGTCATGATCCACACAATCAAAAGCCTTTGCATAGTCAATAAAGCACAGGCAAACATCTTTCTGATATTCTCTGCTTTCAGCCAAGATCCATCGGACATCAGCAATGATATTCCTCATTGCATGTCCTCTTCTGAATTGGGCTTGGCTCTCTGGAAGTTCTCTGCCAATGTATGATTGTACCCGTTTCTGTATTACCTTTAGTAAAACTTTGCTTGCAAGGGATATCAAAGAGATTGTCTGATGATTTACGCATTCCACTGGGTCACCTCTCTTTGGAATGGGCACAAATATGAGTCTCTTCCAATCAGTTGTCCAGATAGTTGTCTTCCAAACTTCTTGGCAGATATGATTGAGTGCCTGTAGTGCCACCTCACTTTCTTGAAAGATTTCAATTTGTATTCCATCAATTCCTGGTGTCTTGTTCTTTGCCAATTCCTTCAGTGCACCTTGGACTTCTTCCTTCAGTATCATTGGTTTTTGATCATATGCTACCTCTTGAAATGGTTAAAAATCAACCATTTCCTTTTGGTACAATGACTCTGTGTATTCCTTCCATCTTCTTTTGATGCTTTCTGCATCATTCAATAATTTGCCCAGAGAATCTTTCAATAACAAAAGTTGAGGCTTGAATTTTTTCTTCAGTTCCCCCAGATTGAGAAATGATGACTGTGTTCTTCTCTTTTGATTTTCTGACTCCAGAACATGAGTTTAACCCTTTAAAGTTGCCAGAGTTTCTATGTGGGGTCCTGACTGTAATGGAAGCTGATTGTTAATCTGATAGCGATATTTGTCTCCTCGTGATGTTTTGCTGTATTTAATACTACAGCGTAATCATTTAAATTCTCATGATAAGTTATTTATTGGTTTGTAGATGTAGCGCTATAAGATCCACATTGGACTCTGAACCACAAATCTGGCAGTTCAAACCCATCAGCTGCTCCTTGGAAATGTTACACAGGGTTGCTATGAGTTGGAACCGACTCCACGGCAATTTAGCAACAACAACAACAGAAAGTGATAGCTCGTGTTTCCCTATACACATAGGTGTTTCCTGGTCCAATATCTTTGCATTCCCCATCCTGAAATGCTCTTCCTTTTCTTCCTCCCCAGTGAGCCCCTGCTAACCTTAAGAGACATAGTCCACAGGGGCTTTCATGACTAAGCTTTTTACTGTGAATCTGCCAAGTCATATTGCACTATTTCTCTGCTCCTCATTTTTGCCATTGGGCTGTGATGACCTGGAATTCAAGACTGCCTGACCTAGCAATACGTGACCAAAAAGTACTTGTTGGACAAATATATAGCCTTTCTGTGTTATTGCTATTGTTAGGTGCTATTATTGTTGTTGTTAGGTGCCACTGGTCAAGTCCAAACCCCAGTGACAGAGTAGGGTTTCTGTAAGGATCATCTGATCTGAACACCCACAGATCTGCTGGGTGGGTTTGCATCACCAGCTTTTTGGTTAGCAGTTGAGTGCCTAACCATTGCACCACCAGGGTGCCTTATAAATAGCCTTGTTGTTGTTGTTGTGTGCCATGGAGTCTGTTCCAACTCATAGCAACCCTGTACAGGGTTTCCAAGGCTGTAAATCTTTCCGGGAACAGAAAGCCTCATCTTTCTCCTGCAGAACAGCTGGTAGTTTCGAACTGCTGACCTTGTGGTTCACAGCCCGATTTGTAACTACTACGCTACCAGAGCTCCTTATAAATAGCCTTAGAGGTCCTTATTGGTCTGAATCTTATGAGCAAAATTAAAGTGGTTACCCCCCCCCCTTTCAGCTTTTTATTGTGAATTGGGTGAAGATTTACAGACAAGATCATCAGTTCTACATTTAATAACTCACACACTTTGTTTCATCTCAGTGACTGCAATCTATTCCATGCAACAATAGTTGTCCTGCTATCTCTCTGTGGTTACCCAATATACAAATATTCTCTTTCAAGTTCACATATATAAGAACTTTACAGCACTTAACAACAACATATATGTTGTTGTTAAGTGCTGTAAAGTTGGTTCCAACTCATAACAACCCTGCATAGGGTTTCCAAGGAGCAACTGGTGAACTTGAACCTCTGACCTTGTAGTTTAAATTGACCTTGCAGTCCAGTGCAGCATTAACCCTCAGCACCACACCAGGACTCTCTCTCTCTCTTTATATATATATGTATACACACACACATATTTATATCCCACTCTTCCTCTCATATCCATTCAGCCTGTGTTTCTGTGCATGCATCTACACACAGAACACTGTTATTCTAAAGGTTACCTATTTTTAATGGTTCAAACCCACTAGCTGCTCTGTGGGGAAAGATAAGGCTGTCTGCTTCTCTAAAGGTTTACAGTTTGGAAACCCTGGGTAATATTGCTATGAGTCAGAATCGACTCAATGGGATAGGCTTGTGTTTTTAAAACAATGGTCAGGTAAATATAATTTATCATAATTTAATCTTTCACTCTGCAAACTGTGTATTATTCCTGCTCTCTGCATTATGTAGATGATAAAACCGAGACTCACCGGAGTTTAGATAGTTGCCTAAGCTGTCATTTGTAAGCGGTTAAGAGGAAGGATATACAGTCTGTACTCTTTCCTTTACATATTATCGCCAACTTTGCTTGAAATAGTCATTTAAAAAAAATTTAAATGCTTCCTTTTAAGCATTCTCTGAATATTCCCATGAGGTCTCTGTTTCCTGCTAGATTTGTGCTACCTGCTTCTGTCTGCAAAATCAAATCAGCCACTTTGTGCAGCTCCTTCCTCAGGAAATCTGGAAAACTGAGCTGTTCTTTCTAGGAACCCTGACCATTCATCTACATTTACTGGCCTGGCTTGTGATTTTTAAGTTTAACCCGTTTGTGGTCCATGTTCTATTGAACTTAGGCTGTTTGCCATCTTAAGCCTGAAAGGATTTTTATTCCTAGCAAACAGAAGCAGGAAACGGAAGTAGGATTCTGGAAAGGCTGGTTTAAAAAAAAAAAAAAAGTTCAGTAATTGAAGCTAAACCAATATTCTGATGAAAATGATCTGACTGATTCTAATTCTCTACTAGTGTTGTTCTTGTTTGCACCTGTTAGGTTCTGCACTGAGCATTACACTAGTGATTTTCAAATGCTGACCTGCTAATCTTTGATGTGGTTTTTACCTGACAGATAGGAAATGAGAGATAAACAGACATCGTTCTATGTACATCTAAATGTATGTGTACACACATATACATGCACATCAATTGATTCTCATTTAGGGAGTGGTTTACTCAAAGATTATTTTTGGCATCAACATATTTTTGGCATTCTGATATCTTTCTCTTTAAGCATTTCAGGTATGAGTGGAGGGTCTTTAATTTTTGTAATGTTTCAATGTGACAATATATCAATGTCTCAGAAAGTCCTATGTCATTCATCTTGTCTTTAAAAAGAACAAAATTACTGGTTTGTGAAAATCTGGGCTTAGGAACTGCATCTCACTTCTTATTTTTTTCTTTTTTGGTTGACTCTATGAAAACAAACCTGTGTCCAAGGAGAGAAGAATGCTGTTTCCTCCTCTGTATTCTAATCTTTAAGGTGTGCCTTACCCAAGCCATGTACATGTGAAACTTGGACAGTGAATAAGGAAAACTGTAGACAAATAGATGCACTTGAGTTAGGGTGTTGGAGAAGAGTAATAACAGCGCCACGGACTGCCCAAAGAACACACAAATCTGTGTCAATAGTACAGCCAGAACGCTCCTTAGAAGCCTAGATGGTCAGATTTCATCTCTCATATTTTAGACATATTATCAGGAGGGACCAGTCCCTGGAGAAGGACATCATTCTCAGCATAGGGGGAGTCAATGAAAAAGAGGGAGACCCCCAACAAGATGGATTGGCACAGTGTCAGCAGCCATGGGCTCAAGCATAACAGCAATTGTGAGGCTGTCGCAGGACTGGGAAGTGTTTCATTCTGTTGCGCATGAGGTGCAATGAGTCGGACTGATTGTGCGGCACTTAACAACAACAACAACAACAACATTCTAATCTAACCTGTTGACTTTACCCTTTGTTGGCAGTGAAAATAGGATTCCTTGTATCATTACTTATAGATTGATGTCCTAGCTAATGCAATAGATGACAGCTGCCTTTATCCAAGGCTGGAAGCATGGCTTTCTTTTTAGATATTGTCAGAATCTGCACATTAGTCGGTTCACTGTTTTAAAATAGAGTTAGAGTCAGGATCATGGTTAAGGTAGAGGGAGACAGTAGAAATTGATAAAATAATGAGGGCAGTAGGTTTGACAATAATATGAAACAAATTGAATAAATATTAAAAAGATGACTATTTATTATGTGCTTTTAATATGTTTGTTCCTACTTTAAACTTCCATATGTGTGACTCAATCTTTACAGCCACAATAGAAGACAGGTTTTATTATTACTGGGGTCCCTGGGTGGTACAAATAGTTATTAACAAAAGGTTGGAGGTTCAAGAGATGCCTCAGAAAAAAGGCGTGGTGATCTGCATCTTGAAAATCAGTCACTGAAAACCCTACAGAGTAGAGTTCTACACTCACATACATGGGCTGGAATAGACTCATTGGCATCTAGGAAACAAGAAACAAACATCACTGCTTTCCTTTTGCAGAGAAAAAAAAGGAGATAATGAGGGAGTGAGTAACCTGTCTGGAGTCACTTGGCTTTTTCTCGGCAGTTCTGGAATTTGAATCCAGATAGAATTCACTCAGTGTTGCTCACGACCACACCATGCTGTTTCTTATGAGAACAGCTCTGAGCCATAAACAGAGACCACAGCAGCAATGACAGCAGTTAGAATTCGAATGAACACTGTGGACTAAGGGCTGTATGTGTGTTATTTAATGCTGACACCAACCCTGTACAATCTGGGGTCCTATTGTCTCCATTTTTACACAAGAGGAAGCTAAGACACAAAGATGTTCAGATGATTGGAAAATGGTAGAATTTAAGTGCAGGTCGGTCTGACTCTAAACCTCATGTTGATGTTGTTAAGTGCTGTTGAGTCAGTTCCGACTCATAGCGACCCTGCATAGGGTTTCTGAGGCTTTAAATCTTCATGGAGCAGAAAGTCTCCTTTCTCTCGTGGAGAAGCTGGTGGACTTGAATCGCTGACCTTGGAGTTCGCAGTCCAGTGCCATGCACATGAGTCATCGCGATATACTTGACCGACTCTAGGATTTGGGATGGAAAATCCCATCGTTAGAAGCTCTATTAGCTGAGTGGCTATGGTTATCTAACTGGATTCTTTGAGATTGCTCCAGCATCTATAGGGAAGAGACACCATTTAAAGGTGAGTAAGGAGCTCTGGTAGCGTAGTGGTTATGAATTGGGCTGAGACCCGCAAGGTCAGCAGTTCGAAACTACCAGCCGCTTCGCGGGAGAAAGACTAGGCGATCTGCTCCCGTAAAGATTTACAGCCTCGGAAACCCTGTTCGGGGTCGCTATGGGTCGAAACCGACTCGACGGCACTTAACAACAACAACAACATTGGTGTTGTTGTAGCGTAGTGGTTACGAATCGGGCTGCAAACCGCAAGGTCAGCAGTTCGAAACTAACAGCTGTTCCGTAGGAGAAAGATGAGGCTTTCTGCTCCCGTAAAGATTTATGTAGGCACATAACAACAACAACATTGGTGTTGTTAGCTGCTGTCAAGTTGGCTTCAGAGTCTGGTGACCCCATGAACAATGGAGTGAAATGCCACCCTGTCCTGGCCATCCCCAGGATTGGTTGCCTTGTGATCTATAAGGTTTTCATTGGCCTGTTTTCAGAAGTAGATCACCAGACCTTTCTTCCTAATCCAACCTGTCTGGAAGTTCTGCATCTGTTCAGCATCTAAGTAACACTGAGAGATGGGTGGGTGGTGGCTGTCCACGAGGTACATTGGCTAGGAATCAAATCTGGGTATCTCACATGGAAGGGCAGAGTATTTCCTTCAAACTACCACTGTCCCGTAAATATGGCTCCTAAACAGTAAGGTGCTGGTTGTTGTTGTTGTTATGTGTGGTGGAGTCGGTTCCGACTCATAGTGACCCTGTACAGGGTTTCCGAGGGTGTAAATCTTTACGGGAGCAGAAAGCCTCATCTTTCTCCCGCAGAACAGCTGGTAGTTTCGAACTGCTGACCTTGTGGTTCGCAGCCCGATTCGTAACCACTATGTTACAGAGCTCCTTAAGGTGCTGGTTACATGTAGTTTATTTATGTATGTAACAGAGGCTCCTACGACTTCCTGACACTCTTTGCCTCTCGGAAGATCCTGAAAGCTCACTGCCCTTGGTCTTTGCTGCCCACATGAACAGGCACTTCGGAGAGATTTGGGTTCCTGTTACTGAGCCTCTAGGAATTCCATATTGAGCTGCCACTTGCCTATAGCTACAGAAAGCAAATCCAGACTGGCAAGCTCTGTGTTCATTAAGCAGATGCTCTGTTCCATCCAGTCACAAAGATATTAAGAAAAGATATTTATAGTTGACCTTTTAAGATTAATAATTCCAGTGAATGAGAAATTGTGGTATTCAACACAATTAAAAAAAAAATCACGAATACTGAAGGATATAATTATTTTACTGTTTGTAGTACAGGTTGCTACATTTATTAAAATTTTAATAAAATATATATGCATATATAGCACACTTAAAAGCTAGTAAAACGAATATATATAGATATGTTAAACCAGGTGAGTTGGGGGTCTTTAAAATTGAATGTGTGACCTTCCTATGACTCAATTGTTTTGATATTTTCTTTAAAGTATGTGCTTGAAACTTATAATTTGAGAAAGTAAAATTACATAACCATTGGTTAATGTGAAACTAAAAAATGAATCTCTTAGACACATTAACCATCAAGTGCTAAAACATTCATGATAGGCAGTGCTAGGGGAAAAAAATAAAGAAAAAGCACAGGAAAATGATAAATTCCTTTTTCTTAACCTTTGATGTCCCTTCTTTTCCCTTTTGCCGCTACATTAGATGAATAACTAAACTCATCTTTAGATGTTGTGTCCCTTGTGAAGAACTTCTTGGCTTATTTTATTGTCTTGAAAAGGCAAAACTAAAAGAAACCTTTTAGTTTCTGAATAAATATATTTGCATTGATTCAACTTCAGTTGAAAAGCCTTGTGCCACAAGCAATGAAATATCTGGTGCTGTAAACATTAAAATCTGCTATCCATACTCTGAGCGTGAAAAAACATGACTTTCCAGAGGGGAGCAGGGGAGCTTTTCAGGTGGGTGGGTGGGTGGGGGGAAAAGCTTACAGGACACACTGGGGGGATATCTGCTTTAATACTGGATGCTTCTGGTTTACTGCTTTTAGTGAAAAGAAAAAGATTGTGATAAATATAGCTGATAAACAATTTAAAAAAATCAAAGCACTTCCTGAATAGCTACGCTCTATCCCTTCTTCTTTTCTGAACTGTATATTATTATAAAGGAATTTCAAGAAGTCTTTTATGGAACACTTACCACTGACATACTAAATAACAACCATTTTTATTATATACATTCCTTTAACATATTTGCACAGTTATGATTTTTACATGCTTCCTATCAGAAGGGCCAGTTTCATCATTTTAAAATTTGATGTGACATTACATTTTATCTATGATTATCATTTTTACAATCTACATAATATTAAGGAGCCCTGGTAGTGTAGTGGATTACAAGGTCAACAGTTCAAATCTGCCAGCTGCTCCATGGGAGAAAGATGTGGCTTTTGAGTTGGAACCGACTTCACAGCACATAACCACCACTACCACATAAGGTTAACTTCAGTTGGTTCATCAGTTTAAAAAAAAGAAAAATTTTTATTAAAGTTTTTATTGTGAATTGAGTGATCCTTTACATGGGAGAACATCGGTTTTACACTTGTCCTGTTGTGTTTCATGTTATTAATCAATACTTTAAAAAACAGTTTCTATTTTGATAATTTAGTTTTTGTTTGTTTTGCTTTTATAGAAATAACTCATAGTGACCCTGTTTAGAGTTTCGGAGGCTGTAAATCTTTATGGTAGCGTAAAGCCTCATTTTTCTCTCAGGGAGTGATTGGTGTGAGCTTGAACTGCTGACCTTGTGTTTAGCAGTCCATTGTTTATCCTATGGTGCCACACCAGGACTCCTAGAAATAATCACTATATATTCCAGGTTTTCTAAATATTTTGTTCTATTGTTCCTATAATTGTAATTGTACTTTAAAAATATATGGTTCTTAATTTGATGATCAAGATCTATACTTATGGTAATAGTAGCTCAGAATACCAACTGAGAGAGAAGGAAGCTTTACATCAAGGATCAAGCCTATCCACTCTATATATAGAGTTGATAGGGATGGGCAACTTAGACATTGCTACCTAAAATGTGAGTGGGGGGAGGAATGCTATAAAGGCACAAAGTGGCTGGCTTACAAGTTTTCAAGAGGGAGTTTAGTTTCAGATAGTTTTCATCTTGTCCAGATGGTTCTGATGAAAGAAGATGGGGATAGACTTCTTTTGATTCAATAGTGAACCATTGTTGTCATGACTAATTGCAAGTGTCATAACTGTACAGGTAGAAGTTGTGAAAAAGAGGGGAAGTAGTTAATATTACATTCAAGGAACAGAGGACCCTATGATCATCAAGAGAGAAGAGCATGATAGGATCATGGGACCCTAAACAGAAAAGCAGTGACACCATAGATGGAGACAGAGATGAGGACATGGAGAGATAGAGCAACTGACCATTCTTGTTGTTGTTGTTAGGTGTCATTGAGTTGGTACCAACTCATAGGGACCTTTTGCAAGCAGAACGAAACACTGCCCAATCCTGGCCCAACCTCACTACTGTTGCCACGCTTGAGTCCATCGATGCTGCTAGTTGATCAATCCATCTCATTGGGGGGTCTTCCTCCTTTTCTCTGTCCCTCCACCTTAACAAATATGATATCCTTCTCCAGTGACTGGTCCCTCCTGACAATATGTCTGAAGTATGAGAAAGAAAGTTTGGCCATCTTGGCCTCCAAGGGGCACTCTGGCTGCACTTTTTCCAAAATGGATCTATTGGTTCTTTTGGCAGCCCATGGCACTATCAATATTCTCCTCCAACACCATAACTCATAGGCATCAATTCTTCTATGGTCTTCCTTATTCACTGCCCAGCATTTGAATACATATGAGGTTATTGAAAACATCATGACTTGGGTCAGGTGCACCTTAGTCCTCAAGCTGACATCTTTGCTGTTCAACACTTTAAAAAGGTCTTCTGCAGCAACTTTGCTTAATGCAATATGTTGTTTGATTTCTTGACTGCTGCTTCCGTGAGTATTGATAGTTGATCCAAGAAGAATGAAGTCCTTGAGAGCTTCAATCTTTTCTCCATTGATAAGAATGTTGTTTATTAGTCCAGTGGTGAGGATTTTTGTTTTCTTCACATTGAGATGTAATCCATACCGAAGGCTGTGCTCTTTGATCTTCATCAGTAAATATTTTAAGGCTTCTTTATTTTCAGCAAGCAAGGTTGTATCATCTGCATATTGCAGGTTGTTAATGAGTCTTCCTCCAATCCTGATGCCACGTTTTTTCCCATAGAACCCAGCTTCTTGGATGATTTGCTCAGCATACAGGTTGAATAAGTATGGTGAAAGAATACAACCATGTCGCACACCTTTCTTAATTTTAAAACATTCAGTGTTCCCATGTTCTGTTTGAACAATTGCTTCTTGGTTCAGGTACAGATTCCTCATGAACACAATTAAGTGTTCTGGAATACTCATAGTTAGCAATGTTGTCCATAGCTAGTTAATAAAGCACAGGAAACATCTTTCTGATATTCTCTGCTTTTGGCCAAGATGCATCATATATCAGCAATGATATCCCTCATTCCACGGCCTCTTCTGAGCATTCTAGCCTCATGGAAAGCAAAAGGCTGTGTGCTGGCTGCCTTGGGACTAGTTTGCAAAATGTGCCCTTTGGTTGTTTAAATGATTGTATATTCCTGCTTATTTTTGTGTACATAAAATAAAATCAAAACAGAGGGAATAGAAGCAAATACTGTTAACTGATGGTGCATGGAGGATTTTGTTGTAATCATTGCAATGAAACAAAGTACAATCAGCTGAGTGCAAAACTGATGTTCTCCCATGTACACTATCACCCAATTCACATTAAAAGTTTTTTTTTTTCTTTTCTTTAAACTAACAAAACAAAAAACGAATAAGGAGCAGGGATGGTGGGAAGAATTGCTAAGGACTGGGATAATAAACAAAGAAGTCAAATAAAGTGACTTCCATAAGATGGTAGTATGATTGTCTATATATGACTTAACTAACTGGAAAGGCATGCTAAAATAAGCAAATCAGTAAACATGTACCATAAAAAAAATTTTTTTTTTTAAATGTATCTATTGGCTTGGAATCAAGTAGTCCAATGGACCAATATACCATGTAAAAATCAGTCACCATGACTCTTAGACCAGAGAACTAGATGATGTGCTGCTACGACTTCACAAGCTGCTCTGAAAGGGATTACTTTAGAAGATCCAGGATAGAGTGGGAAAAATTATGGATCACAATCCAAAATTATAAAAAAAAACCCAGCATTATTGACCAGAGAGAGACTAGAGGAACCTGAGACTATGACCCTCAACCACCCTTCAGGTCTAGAAAGGAACTCACCTTTGTGGCCCAGTTTTCAGTCAAGCAGTTGATATATAGAGAGAGTTGATATATATAGAGAGGACACCAACACTAGTAAGGTATGCTTACCATGGAATGATTAATCATTAAGATCAAAAGGGCAACAATTACCCCAGGACCAAGTTGAGAAGGGATGGGAAGAAGGATGCAGTGGAAAAAGGAACAAAAGGAAGGAAGTAGGATAGCTGTTGTTACATGCAATCATGCAACCAGAGATGAAACAAAGTGCGTGACTTGTTGAATGTAAAACTGATGATCTTATCTGCAAATCTTCATTCAATTCACAATAAAAATAAAAATCTATGGTCCTGATAGTCATAGTTAATATTGCAATAACCCTAAGCAAACCTACAGATTTGTGTTCTATGGTATTGCTGTAGGACAAATTTTCCTTTTTCTACTTGAGTTACTTTTTCACCTAATTTGTAAGACAAAGTCTTACCAATCATTTATTATTTTAAACTTTTTATTGTGAAATGAGTGAATATTTGCAGAGCTGATAATCGGTTTTACATTCCACCTTAGTCATCAAGCTGACATCTTTACTCTTCAACACTTTAAAAAGGTCTTGTGCAGCTGATTTGCCTAATGCAATACGTCGTTTGATTTCTTGACTGCTGCTTCCGTGAGTGTTGATAGTTGATCTAAGAAGAATGAAGTCCTTGACAACTTCAATCTTTTCTCTGTTGATAAAAATGTTGTTTATTGGTCCAGTGGTGAGGATTTTTGTTGTTTGTACATTGAGATGTAATCTATACTGAAGGCTGTGCTCTTTGATCCTCATCAGTAAATGTTTTAAGTCCTCTTCATTTTCAGCAAACAAGGTTGTATGTATCATCTGCATATCGCAGGTTGTTAATAAGTCTTCCTCCAATCCTGATGCCACATTTTTCTTCATATAACCCAGCTTCTCAGATTATTTGCTCAGCATACAGGTTGAATAAGTATGGTGAAAGAATACAACCCTGTCTCACAACTTTCTTAATTTTAAACCATTCAGTGTTTCCATGTTCTGTTTGCTGAGTGAATAAGGTAATAAAGTACTATATTAGAGACTTCAGAGAAAGGCAAGACCTTGAGGGGCTGGAGAGGGGAAGGAAAGGAAACATATTTTTATTGAGCTTTGTTACACACCAGGCACTGTGCCAAGTGTTTTATATCCTGTCTCTTATCTTGTTTAACCCTAAAAACAATTCTGAGTTAGATTCTTTCATTCTTATATTGCAGATAAGGAAATTAATGCACATAGTTGTTTAGTAATTACTCAAGTGTCCTTCATTGTTCAGTCCCTGAATGGGAGAGAGAGAACAATGGCAAAGAAGGACAGTTTCATTGAAGTTCAAAAGGTGGGATCAATGGGTAGATTTTACAAAGGTAAATAGACAAACAGGTAGTAATGAGATCCCATGGTGTGCATAGGTTTTGGTGAAGGTCAACTTGGTTGACCTGGAGAATTTGAAATGAGATGAGGCGTTGTAGTCTGTGTTCATGGTGTCACATGCTCTAGGAATCATTAAACTGTTAGTGCCTGTCACAGAATAAAAGGGGTTAAGGGTTTGTGAAGGGTGTGTCTATATAAATAATGGTTACAAATAGGCTAGCCTGACTCCTGATACCCTAGACAGGCTGTATTCTCACTGCTGCTCTGTTACCAGATGATTCTGCTTGAACCCATAGGAGTTAATTTACATTGCCAGGAGCCTTTGGGAATGCCCAATTGAGATTTTTGTTTTGTTTTGTTTGTTAAGTAAGCCACCTCTTCCTTCTTTAAATTTTACGAGTAACATGTAAGTATGTTGTTGTTGTTGTTGTTAGGTGCCATTGCGTCAACTCCAAATAACAACCATATGCGCAACAGAATGAAACACTGCCCAGTCCTGCACCAACCTCACAATCGTTGCTACGCCTGAGCCCATTGCTTCTGCCACTGAGCCAATCAATCTCATTGAGTGTCTTCCTATTTTTCTTTGACCCTCTACTTTGTTGTTGTTGTTGTTGTTAAGTGCCATCGAGTCGGGTCCGACCCATAGCGACCCTGTACAGGGTTTCCGAGGGTGTAAATCTTTACGGGAGTAGAAA
>NW_006408718.1:3787810-3800290 GCF_000296735.1 Chrysochloris asiatica
GTCCTGGCTTCCAAGTAGCACTCTGGCTGTACAAACCGAATCTAACCCTTTCTAACCTAACCTAACCCAACCCTTTCTAGCCTAACAAACCTAACCCTTTGTCAAAGAATTCTGAACTTTTCAATTTATTCCATGAATTCAAATCATGTTTGTTTTCAATGTTCTTTGAATTCTGAGAACAAAAAGAGGTCTGAAGGGGTTAAGATCAAGACAGTAAGAGGGTGGGATGAAGTTTCTCAGATGAATTCTCCTAGGACAACCCTTGCTCCAAGAATGAGCAGATACACTGTCCTGATAGAAAAATATTCCTTGGTGCATGTTTTCTCGTCTTTCTGCAGTTTTCAATTTTCTTAAAACTTAAAAAAAATGAGTCCCATGATTGTCCTTCAAGAGATTCTGTCAAGATAGTCCCTCTGGAATCCCCCCAAAACAGTCACCATTAAATTCTGAGCTGACCTTTTTGCCTTGAATTTCACTGGCTCAGAAGATAGCCTTTGAAGCTACTCTTTTGATGAGTCCTTCTTTTTGAAAGCACCCTACTGAGACAAAGACTCGACTCGTGTATTCCTAAGAAAACTTGTCTGCAGCCATCCACTGAGCACAGAGCTGGGTTTAAACACAGTCTGTTTGGAAGAAACCCAAAGAAACTTAGCCTAGCTTCTAGACTAAGACACACAAAGAGGAAAGGACTATCTTCTTTTAAAAATCAGTCAATGAAAACCCTATGGATCACAACAGTGTGATCCACATGAATCATGGGAATGATGTCAGACCTGGCAGTGCTTTGTTCCAGTGTGAATGGCCTCACCATGAGTTAGGACCAGCTTGATGGCAGCTAATAAAATAACAACTGAGCCATATACATGGGTAGACATGGAGAACAAGCAAACAAACATAGCTATCTTGACAGCTGGTACAAGAGAGATTTTAAGAAGAGTCATTATTTAGAAAACTTTTATAGACTGCTTTAGTGGTGACACCTGGAGAGTGTTTTTTTTTTTTTTAAGAAGACTATGTTATAAAGTGATAGAAAAAGTGGAAAATAACAAAAATTTGGGAATGGGGTAAACAGTGAGAGAGTCAGGTGCAGTGCTCCACATCACTTTGTTAGGAAATGAAACACAGATGAGCTTCATTGGGCTAATGCAGGTCACATGCTGTTTGGGTTTCTTACAACTGCCATAGCAAAATATCACAAAGTGGGTGCCTTTAAAGAGCAGAAATGTATTGCCTCACACTTCTGGAGGCTAGATGTCTACTTCAGGGCCTGGTTAGGGCCCTGCTTTATCTGTGTGCTCTAGGGGAAGAGCATTCCTTGTCTTTCAGCTTCTGTAGCTCCAGGAATTTCTTGGCATTCCTTGGCTTGTACATGTATCCTCACATGGTATCTTCCCCTCGTGCGACTCTGTCTCCATGTCTGGTCTCTCTCTTTAAATAAAATACCACTCAGAAGGGATTAAGATCCACCCTATGTGCCTATATAACCTCATTAATTTAGTAACTTTTTCAAAGAAATTTTCTGATTTCAAATAGGGTCATATTCATAGGCACCTAGGTTAGAGAGCTTTCTTAGTTGGAAAGCTGAGAGTCATGATGTATGACTTTTCCCAAACATGTCAAGGCTGTTCAGGAGATGCTGGGGGAATAAAATATAAGCCCACTACAAGTAGAAATCCTCCTTTGAATCTATTTCTATACCTAGTTTCTTGATTATAGATACCCATGGAAGGAAGTACCCATGTCTACTGTGTGCAGATGTACTGACTGGGTAAGACGTGACTTCTGTGGGAGTACTATTCATAGACTTTGGATGGCATAGAAATAGATTCCCCTAGAACTGGGCAACTTAGCAGCCCACAAAGAGTCCTTAGCATTGACTATAGTAATTGATACGAAAATGTATCATTGAGTGTCTAACATGATTCTATACTGACCTACTTCAAGACAGTGGAGTGGTATAGAGTCTGGGCTTTGAGGTCTAATAACTCAAGGTTTAAATTCTACATTTACAACATATTAGCCATCTAGCCATGGAGTCCTGGTGTGGCACTGTGTGATAATGCATTGGACCACAAGGTTGGTTTGAACCACACGGTTGGTGGTTCAAACTCACCAGTCGCTCTGTGGAAACCCTAGCAGGGTCGCTATGAATTGAAACTGACTCAACAGCACTAAACAACAAGAAGCTATGGACAAGTGGTTTATAGTTACAAATCTTAGCTTTTTGAATATAAAATAGAGTTTCCAATAGTTCCTTCGTTGTGATATTATACATGCTGGGCCCATAGTGAACACATAGGACATGGGAGTTATAATTATGATTCAGAACATTGTCGTTGTTAGGTGCCACCAAGTTGGTTGGTTTGACTGCCTGGTCCTGCAGCATTCTTACAATCATTGCTATGTTTGAGCTCCTTGTTGCAGCCTCTGTGTCAATCCATCTAATTGAGATTCTTCCTGTTTACCAAGCATGATGTCCGTCTCCAGGAACTGGTTCTTCCTGATAAGATGTCCAGAGTATGTGATAGGAAGTCTTGCCATTCTCATTTCTATGAGAATCTTTTCTGTCTTTCTTCCAAGACAGATTTGTTCATTCTTCTGACAGTCCATATTCAATATTCTTCTCCATCACCTTAATTCAAATGCATCACAGCAATGGGGATAACAAGCGTAATCTCTTTTAATCCCTGCTACAGTCTTATAATTAAGCTTTAATTCACGGGGAAACTGAGGTTCAGAGAACAGAGTGATTTTCCCATGATAAACCAGTGTGGTATGTCAGAACACAAATTTAGACTCAGATTCAGGAGTTTGTATCACACCACACTTACAAGTAGGTTTTTATCTCATTCTAATGATGAATCTAAAGTCCTTTTCCTCTGAGCCTCTTTTGTCATGTCCCACATAAATATTAATGCAGCTACCATCTGCCACCATGTAAAACACTTGGTCAAATCTATTTTAGCAAATGAAGCAAAATTGCTTTTTGTTTGGTTTAGTGTGTGTGTGTGTGTTATGCCTCCATTTGACTATCCAGTCCATTTTTGAATTGGAGTCTTGGTTACCTAGGGAACTAGCATACAGCTCTGGAAAAAAAAGAATTATGAGATGTAAGTTCAAATATGTTGGAGTTGATGACTGAGTTTCTAGTGATGACCTCTGTACTGACAGCAAGATAGCATACTCTTTATATAAAAATAAAATTAGAGGTGGAAGAAAATCGAAGGAACTGCAGAGTCCTAACTGCTATCAAGACGATCCCAACTCAACGTGACCCCATAAGACAGAGGAGAATTTCTCCTTAGGGTTTCTGAGACATTGAAATCTTTATGGGACCAGACATCCTCATCTGACCACACAGACTGAATGGCTAATGCATTTGAACCACAGATCTTGAGGTTACTAACACCATGCTGAACCCACAACAGCACCAATTCTATTTGAGTTGATGAGGGTTGGTGAAAAATAATGATCTTTAAGTTGTAGTTGGAAGCCTAATAATCTGGTGGCACTGCAGAATAAGCACTGGCCTGTTAACCACAAATTTGACAGTTCACTTCATGGGAGGAAGATGAGGCTTTTTGCTTCCATAAAAAATTACAGCCTCAGAAACCCTATCCAGGATTGCTAGGTGGCAGTGGGTCTGTTTGTTCTTTGGTTATATTAAAATGCATCATTTGTACATATTTCTATTGCATTGGTACATGTCTTATATGTTTTTAAATTGAAATAAATTTTGTGTGTCAGGTGATATGAGATGTGTAACCATGAATGGTTCCAGGTTCTTTCCTGGAATGGCACACCAGAGTCTGGGAGACCTTGCTACCTCCTAGTCTTCTTTGTCTTTTTAGAGAAGTCTGGTCATACAGTGATGATTCAAAGTTCTCATAATGCACAATCATTACAAAAATAATTACAATATAAAAAGAGATAAATATTACCAAGAATCTCTTCCTCCCGAATTTAGGATGACAACTTGCAGTGCCAAAGTCGGTGAAGGTAGAGGCTGAGGCCTAAGACCAATCACAGGGCACAGGAGTCCATCTGAAGTGGCACAAGATTTTAGGAACAAAGACAAGAGTCAAAGCCGTGTTTTAAGAGACCACAGACTTCTATTGTTGTTGTTGTTAGGTGCCATTGAGTCAGTACCGATTCATAGTGACCCTAAGCATAACAGAACAAAACACTGCCCGCTCCTGGGCTAGCCACACAATTGTTGCCATGCTTGAACCCATTGATGCTGCTACATTGCCAATCCATCTCACCGGGGGTCTTCCTCTTTTTCTCTGACTCTCCACCTTACCAAACATGATATCCTTCTCCAGTGACTGCTCCTTCCTGACAATATGTCCGAAGTATGAGAGACAAAGATTGGCCACACTGGCTTCCAAGGAGCAATCTAGCTGAACTTCTCCTAACATAGATGTTTGTTCTTTAGGCAGCCCATGGTACTTTCAATATTCTCCTCCAACACCATAACTCAAATGCATCAATTCTTCTATGATCTGTATTCACTGTCCAACTTTCGCATACATATAAGGTTATTGAAAATACCATGGCTTCGATCAGGTAGGTGTACCTTTGTCCTCAAGCTAACATCTTTACTTTTCAACACTTTAAAAAGGTCTTGTGTAGCAGATTTGCCTAATGCAAAACGTTGTTTGATTTCTTGGTTACTGCTTCATGAGTGTTGATGGTTTATCCAAGAAAAATGAAGTCTTTGATAATTTCAATCTTTTCTCCATTGATAAGAATGTTATTTATTGGTCCAGTGGTGAGAATTTTTGTTTTCTTTACATTGAGATGGAATCCATACTGAAGGCTATGGTCTTTGATCTTCATCAGTAAGTATTTTAAGTTGTCTTCACTTTCAGCAAGGTTGTATCATCTGTTTATCACAGCTTGTTAATGATCCTTCCTCTAATCCTCGTGCCACACTTTTCTTCATATGACCCAGCTTCTTGGATTATTTGCTCAGCATACAAGTTGAATTAGTATCATGAAAGAATACATCCCTGTCACACACCTTCTTAATTTTAAACCATTCAGTATTCCCATGTTCTGTTCGAACAACTGCCTCCTGGTCTATGTACAGGTTCCTCATGAGCACAGTTAAGTGTTTTGGAATACTCTTACTTCACAATGTTGTCCATAGCTTGTTATGATCCACACAATTGAAGGCCTTTGCATAGTCAGTAAAGCACAGGTAAACAACTTTCTGATATTCTCTGCTTTCAGTCAAGGTTCATGCGACATCCACAATGATATCCTTTGTTCCATGTCCTCTCAAGGTCTCTGTCAATGTACGCTTGCAGCCATTTCTGTATTACCTTTAGTAAAACTTTATGCACATGCATATCAAAGATATTGTCTGATGATTCCCACATTCCATTGGGTCACCTGTGTTTGGAATGGGCACAAATATGGATCTCTTTCAATCAGTTGGCCAGATAGTTATCTTCCAAATTTCTTGGCATAGATGAGTGAATGCCTCCAGTGCCGTCTCACTTTCTTGAAAGATTTCAATTTTTATTCCATCAATTCCTGGTGCCTTGTGCTTTGCTAATTCCTTCAATGCACCTTGGACTTCTTCCTTCAGCATCATTGGCTCCTGATCATATGCTACCTCTTAAAGTGGTTAATCATCGACTATTTCTTTTTGGTACAGTGACTCTGCGTATTCCTTCCATCTTCTCTGGATGCTTTCTGCATCATTCAATAGTTTTCCCAGAAAACCCATCAATAATGAAATTGAGGCTTGAAAATTTTCTTCTGTTCCCCCAGCTTGAGAAATGCTGAGCGTGGTCTTCGCTTTTGGTTTTCGAACTCCAGTTCTTTGCACGTTTCATTGTAATATTTGACTTTGTCTTCTCGAGCTGACCTTTAAAATTTCCTGTTCAGCTCTTTTATCTCCTCATTTCTTCCATTTGCTTTAGCATCTCGATGCTGGAGAATAAGTTTCAATTGTGGATTGACACAATATTTGCAACAATGAATTTGAAAATACCATCATGAAGATGATGCAGGATTGGGAAAGATTTAATTCTGTGATGCATTAAGTTGTCATGAATTGAAATCAGTTTATTAGCAACTACCAACAAGAACAGTTAAAATGAATAACATAGTTTATCAATATGGAGTCCTGATGTGGCACTTCAGGGTAATGCACTGGACTGCAAGGCTGGTTTGAATCATAAGGTCTGTGACTCAAACCCACCAGCTGCTCCTCGAAACCCTAGACAGGGTCACTATGAGTTGGAACCGTCTTGATGACACTTAACAGCAATGGCATCCATCTCACATTAGCAGAGATATCCCTTACACTATGTCCTCTTCTGAATTCAGCTTGAGTTTCTGACAGCTTCTTTTCAATGTTCTGCTGCAATCATTTTTGAATTATCTTCAGTAAACTTTTACTTGCTAGTGATATTAATGATATTCCTTGATAATTTCCACATTCTGTTGGGCTATCTTTCTTTGGCATGAGTTTTCCTAGTTATCATTATTTATGGGAGATATTATTATCTTAGTGCCCCTTAATCAAATGTTAACAAAGGGATTCTGACCTGGTTTGAGTTATATGCCAATTGCTGGGATTGACATGAGGCAGTCTGCTCCCTTAAAGTCTTAGAAATGCATTGGAGCAGTTCTACTCTGTCCTATAGGATTGCCATGAGTTGAAATTGACTCTACAGCAGTGGGTTTCAGTGGGTGACACCATCACTGGGGGTGGGGTAGGGTGGGGAGTTTGAGGAATCTTGATTAGTCAAGTGGGTTATGAACAAATGTAACTAAAGAAGCAAAAGTCACAGGACTTCATAGGATTGAGAAAGGAGGGAGCAGCAGTTTCTCCATATAAATGATGATTTGCTGATTAAACCACATATTTCTTTATGCTTACTTTAATAATGCCTTCACTTTTTATGCACAAAGTATAGTGGATAAGCACTGGACTGTTAACCACAAGGACAGCAGTTCAAACCCACAAGTTGTTCCATGGGAGAAAGATATAGCTTTCTGCTCTCATAAGGATTTATAGCCTCAGAAACCCTAGGCAAGGTTTGTATGAGTTGGCATTAACTCGATGACCCTGGGTATGGGTATAGTAATTTTCTATAAAAAATACAAAATTGTACTAATGAGTCTCAAGAAATCCCTATAGACTCTCTCTCTTACTCTCCAGTTACATTACTCTCATCCTTGGCTGATTTCCTGTTTGTGGTCTCTTTCCTGCTTCTCACAATTACTCTTATTATTTTCGACTGATAACCTGGCTGTATCATGTGCCAGGGATTGATTCTGGTGTTCATCTTTGACCCTAACTCTCAGATTATACAGTTGGTTTAATGTACTACATACAGCCTCTGGGCAAAAACTGCTTTGCTTCTGTTATTAGTCTCAGTTAAATTCAATCCCCCCTTTGTTTTAGAGGGAGATCTGACATAATTTTCTAGACTCCCATTCCTGCTGAGTTTTGGTCTTTAAGGAATGGCCAAAATAGTGGATTTCACACCTGTGTTTCCCCACCAAGTACTCTTGATTCATGTATAACTGCGTATATTTTCTTATGGGTTAAAACTGGCCTAATATTATTATCACTAATTGTTGAGAGTGAAGGGAAAGATAGTAAAATATAGGTGGGTTGAAATAAAAATAGCAATATGTATAATAATATTGCAATGGAAAGGATAAAACTGAAGGTTTGGGTGAATTTTCAGATTTAAAAATATGTGCTAAATGAATGGAGACATTATCCAGAATAAGACAGCTAATAGGTATAAAATCTCAGAGAGCAAAAGCTTCTAATTAAAGAAACATAGTTATTTAAATATTGCATTGCTAGTTTAAAAATAAATCATGGTGCCGAGAAAGGAACTGCCTTGGTTTAAGCTTCCCAGATAAATTAGCAGATCAGGTAATTGATTTGTTTGACACTCATTAATTCTGTTGCAGAAAAAAAATGACCAGGGTTCTGCTAGAATAAAACCAAAAAACCCAAAAGGATTATTGAGGAACGAATACAGCTTGAGCCAGGAAGCACACAGAATCCTAAAGTGAAACCAAATGCTTGGAATGGCTGTAGATGGAGGGAAATCTATATACAATGAAATGAGGAATTAATAGAAAACAATCCTGATTGGTTGGCATTTACAAAACTTGCAGTAGGTTAGATAAAAACATATGTATTTTAAAAAAATAGCATTCTCATATCCTGTGTGAGCAGTTTCAACAGCATAATCTTTCTCGAATATGAGAGAGATTCAAAAAGTTCATAGAAAAATGGAATGAAAAGATAGTGGAATCTTTCCATGAACTTTTTGAAGCTCCCTTATACTTTGAATGTATGAATAAGAATTGTCTTGAGCAGTGTGGAGTTCATAGGCTCATTTTCAAGCAAGATTTTGTCACTCTCAATGCATTTCCATATGTTTAAGTTGGCCTAGGTATTTTTTAAGGACAAGAGTTAATTAAATTATTTTCCTGGCCATTTAAAAAAAAAATCAATCGGTTGCTAAGCATTTTAGTCTTCCTTTTCTAATTTTGGAATTGATGAAGTTAATAAAAATTACTCCTCTTCCTTAAATAAACATATTTCATATAATATCTGGCTTATGTTGTTTAGAAAACATGTTCTTTTAACATTTTACTTTCAAGGCTGAAATAGATATAATAAACTTTGTCAGAATGAATTTATTTTAACCAATTCTTGGGAATACTAGAAATGCTTAATTTATATAAGCATTTATTTGTCATGAAATTGATCAAAGAATTAGAATCTTATAATCTAATTCAATAATATCATCTGGAAGTAGTAAATGCTATATTTTTATAATCTGTCTTTTGAATGATTTATAGGGTTATTTAGAGAAACTATTGATAATAATTTGTCTTTTTAAAGGCCTGTTACTAGTTGTTGCTGAGTTAATTCTGATTCATAGCAATCCTGTAGAGGGCTTCCGAGGAGTGACTGGTGGGCTTGAACGTCCGACCTTGTGATTAGCAGTTCAGTGTCCACCCCATGTTGTTGTTGTTGTTAAGTGCCAGCGAGTTAGTTCGAACCCATAGCAACCCTGTTTAGGGTTTCCGAGGAGCAATTTGTGAGCTTGGACCGCCAACCTTGAGCATCAAATTGACTTTACAGCGCCACACCAGGACTCTGTACCAGGAAAAAACCCAATCTATCCTTTTCATTACACCTTTCAAATAGACGGGTTTATATTAAAAATTTCTCAATGTAGCTCCTGAAAGCCTAACTCATAAGAAAGGACACAGAAACAGTTTTTCTAAGAGTTAAAAGAGTGCCTCAGAGACAGTATGTTTCAGGGAAGCAATTTAGCTATCATGGTATCTCTGAGAAGCACCTAGGTATTGTCAAAACGTGTTCTATTGAGTCTGTTTGTTTTGGGAACATTTTCTTCAATCTTACTGAAATTTTTTTTTTAGATAATTGGGTTAAGTATTGGGCTTTTACCTTCAAGGCCAGTAGTTCAAACCAACCAGTCATTCTGCATGGGAAAGATGAAGCTGTGTGTTCCTATAAAGATTTACAGTCTCAGAAACCCTAAGGAGTCCTAAGATTACTATGAGTAATTAACTTGATGAATTTACTTGATGGCAGTGAGTTAAAGAACTTCAGAGTAGCCACTGATTTTCTAAACTGTTTTTGGTTGGTTGGTTGATTATGTGTTATGGTATTGATTTTGACTCATAGCAACCCTGTATAGGATTTCTGAGGCTGTTAGAAGCAGAAAGTCTCATCTGTTTCCCACAGAATAGCTGGTAGTTTTGAACTGCTGACCCTGAGGTTAGCAGCCTGATTCATAACCACTGCATTGCCAGAGCTCCTTATGCTAACTAATAAAGGTATATTAGCACTCAAGGAATTGGCAGGTGCATGGACCAAAGCTTTTGCTTGTGAAGGTGGCCCTGCCAATCTTTAGAACCGGCATTCTCAATTTTTCCAAACGGTGAACTCTACATGTTACTGTTGTGGTTAAGTGTTGTCAAGTCAGTTCCGACTCATAGAGACCCTGTATAGGGTTTCTGAGGAGTGGCTGGTGAGTTTGAATTGCTGACCTTGCACTTCAAACCAACCTTGAGTCTAGTACTTATCTTATGGTGCCACACCATATAAGGCACATGCTAGCAGAGTGTGAATATCCACTAATCTTAATGTACACTTAAAAAGTAAAGTGACAGTGTGCATTCACACTTACCAGGCTGAACACTTGATTCCCTCAAAGCCTTCTCGGGTCCTATTCAGGGATTTGGGGCACAGTGGTGCTGGTGCTTTGCTTTAACCAATGAATTGGTTAAATGTGGAAGAGGTTGCTTGTGGCTGGTAGGCATCTTAATGCTTTGACCCATTTATCTTGGCACGGGAGACTTTAATTGCTTTCACAGCTAGAAACCACCCTATTGGTTTTTAAGCATCTGCCCTTTGCTTTATTCTGATTGTGGCTTAAGAGACTTGGGAGTACTGAGGTGACAGCTACACCAAACTGAATTTGATGCCATACTCATCAAAATGTTTGGAGAGTGAACTTGAAATTATAGTTTAAAAGAAATCCAACAATACATCATGAAGCGTGCCAGTGCAAGGATGCAGAGCTCAACTCCAGGAGCTACATATGTGGGATGACCCCTGAGAGTCTGTGGAGGCAGAAAGGCACAAGGGGCTCAAGCTGGTACCTAAGCTAGAAATCCTCGAAATTCTTGAGTGCTGAGGATGGTAATGAATCTTCTAATTTCACTCCCTACACTGGAAATATCATAGAATAAAAACAGTCAGGGTTCTATTAGAATAAAACAAAGGGATTTACTGAGGAATAAATACAGCGGAAGCTGGGAAACACACAGAATAAAGTAAGATAAAGAGCTACAAAGGGCTGTAAGCAGAGTGAGGTCTATATACGGTGAAATAAGGAAATAGCAGGCCAAATTCTTGATAGATTGGCACTTACAACATTTGCAGTTAGGTTAGATAAAAGCACAGATATTTTAAAATAGCATTTTTCCATCCAGTGTGAGAAGTTTCAACAGCAAACACGTTCCAGGATACTTTGATTGTGTAATTTTTGAGAACGTCTCTGATGGAGCAGGAAATAACAAAATGGAATATGGTGTTCTCCTAAAACTGAAGCCTAGCCCCTATCAGAGAGCTACTGTTTAAAGTGCTCTTTTGTTCTGTCTACAACTCATTTTTATCAAGTCAGAGCATTATAATCTTCAGTAATATTTACGTTAAGATTTTAAATTAAAATAATGCATTCACCATATGACTGTTGCTATTGTTAGGTGCTGTTGAAGCAGTTCTGACTTATAGTGACCCGTAGCGTAGTGGTGACGAATTGGGCCGCTACCTCAGGGACAGCAGTTAGAAACTACCAGCTGTTCCATGGGAGAAAAATGAGGCCTTCTGCACCTGTAAAGATTTACAGCCTCAGAAACCCTATGCAGGGTCACTATGAGTCGGACTCAGCGGCACATAACAAAGCACCAATGCACAACAGAAAGAAATGCTGTTACATTTGAGCCCATTGTTTTTCCACTGTGTCAGTCTATCTTTCTGGGGGGGAGGGTGTCTTCCTCTTTTTCTCCAACCCTCTGTGTACCGAGTATTATGTCTTTCTCCAGGGACTTGTGCCTCCTGATAACATGTCCAAATGAGAGATGAAGTCTTACCATCCTAGTGTCTAAAAAGCATTCTATACACTTCTTCCAAGATATATTTGTTTGTTCTGGTAGTCCATGTTACTTTTGATAATCTTCTCTGGCTCCAAAATTCAATGCACCAATTTATCTACAATCTGATCTATCGTATACATTGTCCAGCTTTCACATGTATATTGTTGTTGTTAAGTGTTGTCAAGTCAGTTTGATTCATAGCTACCATATATAGGGATTCCAAGGAGTAGCTGATCTATTTGAACTGCTGATGTTGTGTTTCGCAGTTCAGTGCTAATCCACAGAGATTGAAAGTAGCATGACTTGGATCAGGAACACCTTAGTCCTCAAAACTATATCTTTGCATTTTACTTTAAAGAAGTCTTTTGATGCAGATTTAATTTCTTGACTGCTGCTTCCATGAGGGATAATTGTGAATCCAAGCAAAATGAGTCTTTGACAATGGCAATATTTTTTTCCATTTATTATGTTATTTGTGGGTCCAGATGTGAGAATTTTCTTTTTTTTCCTTCCTTCCTTCCTTCCTCCTTTCTCTTTCCTCCCTCCCTCCCTCCCCACTCCCTTCCTTCTTTCTTTCCTTCTTCCTGTCTACATTGAATTGCAGTCCATGCTTAAGGCAAAATGCAGTCTTTGATCTTCTTCAGTAAGTATTTTAAGTCCTTTTTTGCTTCCAGCAAGCAAGGTGGTATCATCTGCATATCATGAGTTCTTAATGAGTCTTCTTCCAATCCTGATGCCACATTCTTCTTTATATAATTCAGCTTTTTGGATTATTTGTTCAGTTTACAAATC
>NW_006408718.1:3805840-3807551 GCF_000296735.1 Chrysochloris asiatica
TTCTGTCACCAAGCGATATTTCTCAATGGTGGATCCTTCCTCTTTGTTCGAACTTTCCCATTCCAATCACCAGTAATTATCAATGCCTCTTGATTGCATGTTTGACCAATTTCAGACTGAAGAAGTTGGAAAAATTCTTCAGTTTCAGCACCACTGGCTTCAGTGGTTGGTGCGTAAATTTGAATAGTAGTGATATTAACTAGTTTTCCTTGTTGTTTTTGTTGGTAAGTGCCCTGAGTCAGTTCCTACTCATAATGACCCCATGTACAACAGAATGAACCACTGCCAGGTCTTGTGCTATTGGCACATTTTTATTACGTCTGAACCCATTGCTGCCGCCACGGTGTAGATCTATCTTTTTGGGAGTCTTCCTCTTTTTCTCTGACCCTCTACTTTCCATTATTCAGTTTTTCATAGCTTCAATCTTTACATAATGACATTGTCTTTGGATGCTGACCATGCCGACAAGTGAGGAGTGGGTGAGTATCAGGATATCTTCCAGGAAAATAGTGATTAGAGGATATAAGCAATTGTAAGATGAATTCCAATTTCAGAGACATTGAAATATGAAAATATATGCATCTTAAATTCAGTGAAATATAGTAATTTATTCCTTTAGCCTTTTTATAGTTAGACATTTTCTGTGTATTCTGAGAAATTTGTTTATCTGAAGGTTACAAAGATATTCTTTTGCATTTTTTTCTGGAAGCATATGGTTTTAATTTTTCTAGTAAAGTATATAATCTATCATAAAATAACTCTGTTCTTGAAATAAAGTATGGGTTGAGATTCACTGATTTTTCATTTTTCATAGGTTATTAAAACGTTTAAATTACTCCTGTTTCATTTTTACTAATCTGGTAAGTGAAAATTGCATCTTAGTGTTGTATGATGTCCTTATGGTCTCTTGACTTTGGATGTTTCCTTGAGTTTCCATGTTCTTATAAAACTGGGACAGATATTCCAATTGGTATTATTGTTAGGTGCTGTCGAGTTGATACCCCCCTCATAGCAGTTCTATGTATGTACAGTAGAATGAAGCGCCTTAATAACCTGCTATATGCAGATGATGCAACCTCGCTTGTTGAAAGCAAAGAGGACTTAAGATATGGTTTTTTTTGGTGTTCCCAGGTTTAATGAAAATGTTATAGCATAGTGGAAAGATTCAAATGGCTCCACGTGGTGATTTGAAATTCATCCCAACTGCGGGCTGAGTGACCTGCAGGTTGGACAGACTGCCCAAGTCCAAGGACTTTTGCCAAAGTCCTTCAGCATTTCCTTAGTGTCGGGATCTACTTCAATGATCTCCCGATTCAGGGCTGAAACCTCAGGAACATAATTATCTCTCCTTTCGCTCTCCTCTTGAAGCTTGATGAGATGCCTCTCACGGGGCGCCTCTGAATTCGCTTCATCAAATGAGTGACATACCCCGCTATTTTGTTGCGGAGCTTCTTGCAGGGAATGATGGCGATTTCCTGGCACATGCGATTGTTGGAGTGGAAGTCGTTGTCCAAGCGAGTGTAGTACTTCTCAAAGATCACCAGGGCCGCCTTCTTCACGGTTTTGATGCAAACGCAGCCCATGTTGATGGGTCCCTGATAAAAGAGCTTAAGATACTTTTTGTTGAAGATCAAAGACTACAGCCTTCAGTATGCGTTGCACTACAATGTAAAGAAAACAAAAATCCTTACCTCTAGACCAATAAAAAAAA
>NW_006408718.1:3808306-3810099 GCF_000296735.1 Chrysochloris asiatica
ATTGGTGGGTTTGAACTATGGATCTTCTGGCTAGCAGTCCAGTGCTTATTCTACAGTGTCACATTAGGACTCAAAACCTTAGGTAAAAGCAAATGAATCTAAATTGTTAGCAATATTGTTTGTTGTTGTTATATGCTGACGAGTTTTTGACCCAGTGGAATTTGAGGACACTTAACAACAACATCAATAACTATATTGCTACAGCTCTAAGGGAGTCCTGTTGTGGTGCTATAGGATAAGCAGTGGACTATTTACCACAAGGTGGTTAACCCTACCCCATGTAGGGTTCCCAAGGAGCAGCTAGTTAGTTTGAAGTTAGTTGAGACTTACTGGAAGGCACTTAGCAACAATAACAAACAGCTCTAAGGAGGGTGAAAGATTCACATTCACTGTGAAGTGTTAATGTTTGAGAAAATCAATTAGTTAGGTAGTGATAATAATTACATTTACATTTTTCTAATAATATAATTCATGTAATTCTTTATGCCACATAAATCTTTTTCATATACTTCCAGATATATGACTCCCATATACTCATAAATACTATAAAAAAAGCACAAATTTTCCTTTTCTCTGATATTTTCATAGTCAACTTTCTCCTAAACCTCTAGTAATGATGTTATATCATTTGGAAATAAAACCCTAAATAATTTTTTCCCATCTTTCCAGCTTATTTTTTGGACAAATGATGAGTTGTTATTTAAGTTTTAAAAAATTATTATTTGCATATACATTATAAAGCAGAGTCCAGGTATGGCACTTTAGGATAAGCAAAGTCAGAGGTTCAAACCCACCAGCTGCTCTTCATAAATCCAATATAGGGCTACTATGAGTCAGAACTGATGCAATAGCACACAACAACAATCATAGCAACAACAACTTTATTAATAGTTTAATGCTTGTAACTTTGTTGTTGTTAGGCGCCATCAAGTTGTCACTCACAGAGACCATATGCACAACAGAACAAAACATTGCCTGGGCCTGGGCCAATCTCCACTTATATGGATGTTATTTATTAGGCCGGTGGTGAGGATTTGCAACCCCTATCAAAGGCTGTGATTTTTGATTTTCATCAGTAAGTATTTTAAGTCCTCTTCACTTTTAGCAAGCAAGGGTGTATCATTTGCATATTTCAGATTGTGAATGAGTCTTCCTCCAATCCTGACGTCTTGTTTTTCTTCATATTATCCAGATTCTTAGATTATTTGCAAACATACAGATTGAATAAGTATGGTGAAAGAATACAGCCCTGAAACACACCTTTCCTAATTTTAAACCATTTAGAGTTCCCTTGTTATGCTAGAACAACTGCCTCTTGGTCTATGTTCAGGTTCCTTATGAGCACAATTAAGTGTTCCAGAAGTTTGTAGAGTTCTTTAATATAACCATCACTGGCTTTAGTGGTTGGTGCGTAAATTTGAATATTAGAATTAACTACTCTTCCATGTAGGCATATGGTTATTATCCGGTCACAAACAGCATTGTACTTAATGACAAATCTGGATATGTTCTTTTTGATGAATGTGACACCATTCCTCTTTAATTTGTCCATAGTAAATCATGTGATTGTCAGATTCAAAATGACCAATACCAGTCAATTTCAGCTCAAGCTGGGGGAACTGAAGAAAAAATTCAAGCCTTGACTTTCATTATTGAAAGATTCTATGGGAAAATTATTGAACGATGCAGAAAGCATCAAAAGAAGATGGAAGGAATACACAGTCACTGTACCAAAAGGAAATGGTTGATGTTCAATCATTTCAAAAGGTAGCATATGATCAAGAGTCAATGAT
>NW_006408718.1:3811154-3816716 GCF_000296735.1 Chrysochloris asiatica
GTATGTATGCAAAAGCTGGACAGTAAAAAAGGAAGACCATAGAAAAATTGATGCATTTGAGTTATGGTGTTGGATGAGAATATTGAAAGTGCCATGGGCTGCCAAAAGAACCAACAGATCTATGTTGGAAGAAGTGCAGCCAGAGTTCTCCTTGGAGGCCAGGATGGCCAAACTTCGTCTCTCATAAGTCAGACATATTGTCAGGAGGGACCAGTCACTGGAGAAGGATATCATGTTTGGTAAGGTGGAGGGCCAGAGAAAAAGAGGAAGACCTTTAGCGAGATGGATTGGCAAAGTGATAGTAGCATCAATGGACTCAAGCGTGGCAATAACAGAAAGGTGGGCCTAGGACTGGACAGTGTTTCATTCTGCTGTGCATAGGGTTGCTATGAGTCGGTACCAACTCGACGGCACCTAACAACAACAACAATACCTAGGATATTGATGTCTATGCATTCCATTTCATTTTTGATAATTTCCAATTTTCTTAGATTCATGCTTTGTACTTCCCATGTTCTGAATATTAATGGATGTTTATACCTGCTTCTCTTCATTTTGAGTTGTGCCCCATCAGCAAATTAAGGTCCTGAGCATTTTGCTGCATTTATATCATCACGTTCAACTCTACTTTAATGAGGCAGCTTTTCCCCAGTCGCATTTTGAGTGCCTATCAACTTGAGGGGCTCATTTTGGGCACTTTATATGACAATATTCTGGTGTTCTTCATCATGTTTCAATAGTCAATAATCTATTGCTGACAGTGGTTCACCACTAAATAGTCATACGTAGGCCATCTCTCATTCTTGGGTCTTCATCTGAAAACTCAACTGAAATCTGGGATTTAAAATATCTGTAGCACAGCTTCCAGAATCACAGCAAAACACAAGCTACCTCAGCATGACAAACTTACAGACTTGTAGCTTTATCTCATCTTTGTCTCTGTTGAACGCCTCTATTTTGTGACAAAAAAAAAAAAAAAAAAAATTCAAGGACTTCAATACAAATGCAATTAATTGCTGCAAAGAGAACATTGTCATATATCCCCCCACGGAACTCCATCTTGTTAACTCTTTAAGATGGCTAAGTACATTTTCCCACAGAGATTTAAATTTTCTTTTTTTGAGTACTTTAATGACTGCTAAAAAACCAACTTTATGTCATGAATAGAGTTCTACTGATCTCTGTGACAGCAGCTCTGTCAAAACACTCAAAAAGCTTTCTCACTCATTATGGAAATGTTGAAAGCCACTATCCTTTAAAATAATATGTGTTTTGCTTTGGGATCTTCCCCAAACTGCTTGCAGTTTGGAACATTATTGAGAGCCATCCTCAGAGAAATAATTTTAACGTCATCAGGTGTAAGTTGCAAGATCAGTGGTTCAAACTCATCAACTGTTCCTGGGAAACCCTATACAAAGTCACTATGAATTGGAACTGACTCAATGGTACTTAATAACAAACAACTTGAGAGAATCCAAGACAGTGTTATAGGAGCCAGTGTAGACCATCTCACTTTTTCGAAGGTAGTGCTAACAACACCTTCTTGAAAGGATGTTGGCAACAGTGAAAGTTTCAGCATTGCCCTCATAATATATCCACAACTTAAAGAATTACTGTCTTGAAAGCAAGCTATTCAAGACCCAAATGGTCTGAGCTGGTTCTTTCTGACAGAGGAGAAAGGCCAATAAGCCAGCCCTAAATGGTGTAATCAGGAGCAGTGCATAATTAAAAGCCATCTGTGTGTCTTGTGTGCCCCTTTCTATATGTGAAATAGGGCCAGCACTATGTGAGTGCTTAAAAGCTCCTTTCAAAAATTTCAAATCCTTATTGAGACATTAATCTACAGTGCAGAAAAGAAGACAAACCCAACTATTCATGCCCAGCCCCCTCCCAGTTCTTTTTTTGTAAGATGTGTGAGTGATTTATCATCAAATTAACATAATACCATACGACCACACTAGAAATGTTTATTGTGGATTTAAAAATATGTCATAGTTCATGAAAAAAGAAAGAGTTAAGTTGTAGAAGCTCAGAAAATAACTTTGTTATGCATATCCATCAAGAAGGTAATCAAAAGTTCATTCTGAATTCTAATGAAGGCTGGGCCCTACACCCACAAACAAATGCTAGTTACTAAGTCTTCAGAGTCAAAAATTTTCTTTGTCTCTTTAGGATGAACTTGAGTTTTAAGCAAATATTTAAGGTGCCTTCTTTACTAGGAAGCAATTGGTAAAGGAGGCTAGTAATTAGTTTTTGTGATAGGCTTGAGCCATAACTAGGTGGTTTTCCTTTTAATCCCACAGTGATGGCTTGGCTTGCTTATGAGAAAATGTGTGTACAGCATGTAATTGTAACAATCATGTCATCATACACAGATCATCACTACCGTCCAACAGAATGTTTTCTTGTTGCATTTTTGTGGTTCGGATGACTGTTAATGAAGGGAATTCAACATTGAATAAAAGTTAGTCTAGAGCCCTGGTGGCACTTTAGGATAAGAATTGGACTATTAACTAAAAGGTCAGCAGTTCAAACCCACCAACTGTTCTGAGGGAGAAAGATGAGGCTTCCTGCTTCTGTAAAGATTTACAGTCTTGTAAACCCTACCAGGGTCACTAAGAGTTGGAACTTATTCCATGGCAATGTAGTTGGCTTCTTTAATGATTTTTTTTTCTTTTGGTTTAGTTGACTTTAGAAGTCCCTGCCAACCCTTAGATTCTATGACTGTATTTTATGAGCTTGATTTCTTAGAATACTGAGAGGTTGTGCAGCATTATTATGAAAATGGATAAAAGAACAAATATTTTGCTTCCAATATGCCTATAGAAATTTGATCACATTCCACACCCTATGTTTTCCATGACACAGATTTTTCTCTTTTAGATTTCAAATCTAACTTCTAGCATTTCCAAATGTAAATGGTAACTCCAAATTGGGTTAAAAATGGTTTATTTTCCAAAATGTCATCTCCAAATGTAACTGGAATGTCCAGTTGAGGTACAAATGGATGATATTCCAAAACATCGTTTCCAAATGTAACTGTCATATCTAAGTTGGGGTGCAAATAATTGATATTCCAATAAATTCAGAATCCCTGTAAACCTATACACCAGCAGAGCACCAAGTTTTCCTGAAATCCTCTCTGCTGATCTGCTGTATGTCCCCTATGGACTTTCAGGTGTCTAACTGCTCATATCTGGTTTTTTTGTCATGCAATAATGTAGTCAGGTGGTGCAATGGTTAAGTAATCAGCTGCTAACCAAAAGGTATGTGGTTCAAATCTAAGAGTGACTTTAAGGGAGAATAATTTGGTGATTGGCCCTTGCAAATGCATGGAAAAGTAGGACAGTGAGTAAGGAAGACCACAGAAGAATTGATGTATTTAAGCTATGGAGAGAATATTGAAAAGTACCATGGATGGCCAAAAGAACAAAACAATCTGTGTTAGAAGTACAGCCAGAATACTCCCTGGAGGTCAGGATGGACAGACTTCATCTCTCTTATTTCAGACGTATTATTATGAAACACCAGTTCCTGGAAAGGATATCATGTTTGGTAAAATTGAGGGTCGGAGTAAAAGAGGAAGACACACAATGAGGTGGATTGGTACAACAGTAATGGGCTCAAATGTAACAACGATTGTGAGGTTTGCACAACACCAGGCAGTGTATCATTCTGTCTTGCAAAGGGTTGCTATGAGTCTGTACTGACTCAATGACACCTAACAACAACAAAAACAACAAAGTTATTGTAAAGATTGAACAAATGAACAAACAAACAAAAATAAATAAATAAATAAATAAAACTAGCTAAACTCCCCAAATCCAAATTTACTGCTACTGAGTTGGGTCTAACTCATAGTGATCCTGTATGGGTACAACTCAAAACGAAAAGAAACAGCTCTACACATCCATGAAAATATCAGAAAATGGAATGTACAAAGTATGAATGTAGGAAAACTGAAAATTGTCAAAAATTAAATGGAATACATAAACATCAATCTCCTAGGCATTGTTGTTCTTAGGTACCATTGAGTCTGTACCAACTCATAGTGACCCTATGCACAACAGAACGAAACACTCCCCGATCCTGGGCCAACCTCACTATTGTTGCCACGCTTGAGTCCATTGATACTGCTACCTGGCCAATCCAACTCATTGGAGGTCTTCCTCTTTTTCTCTGACCCTCCACCCTACCAAACATGATACCCTTCTCCAGCAACTGGTTCCTCCTGACATTATGTCTGAAATATGAGAGATGAAGTTTGGCCATCCTGGCCTCCAAGGAGCAATCTGGATGCACATCTTCCAGACCTGTTTGTTCTTTTGGTAGCCCATGGCACTTTCAATATTCTCCTCCAACACCATAACTCAAATGTGTCAATTCTTCTATGGTGTTCCTTATTTACTGTCCAGCTTTCACATGCAAATGAGGTTACTGAAAATACCATGACTTGGGTCAGACACACTTTGGTCCTCAAGCTGACATCTTTGCTCTTCAACACTTTAAAAAGGTCTTGTGCAGCAGATTTGCTTAATGCAATACGTCATTTGATTTTTTGACGGCTGCTTCCATGAGTGTTGATAGTTTATCCAAGAAGAATGAAGTCCTTGACAACTTCAATATTTTCTCCATTGATAAGAACGTTGTTTATTGGTCCAGTGGTGAGGATTTTTGTTTTCTTTGCATTGAGATGTAATCCATACCAAATGTTGTCCATAGCTTGTCACTAGTGAGCTGAAATGGCCATTTTACCATTTGAATCTGACAGTCATATGGTTTACTATGCTGGGAATGACAAATTGAGGAGGAATGGCACTGCATTAATCACCAAAAAGAGCATATCAAGATTTGTCTTAAAGTACAACGCTGTCTGTAAGAGGATAATATCAACTATGCCTACAAGCAAGATCAGTTAATGCCACTATTATTCACATTTATGCACCAACCACTAAAGCCAGTGATGATGAAATTGAAGAATTCTACCAACTTCTTCAGTGTGAAATTGATCAACTATGCAATCAGGATGTATTGATAATTGCTGACAATTGGAATGCTAAAGGTTGGAAACAAAGAGCAAGGATCAATGGTTGGAAAATAGGGCCTTAGTGACAGAAACAATGCTAGATATTAAATGATAGAATTTTGCAAGACCAATGATTTCTTCAATGGAAATACCTTTCTAAACAACATAAAAGACAACTATATACATGAACCTCCCCAGATGGAATACAAATTGATTTCATTTGCAGAAAGAGGTGTGGAAAAGCTACATATCATTAGCCAGAACAAGACCAGGGGCAGATTATGGAATAGACCATCAACTGACAATATGCAAATTCAGGCTGAAAATGAAGAATATTGAAACAAGTCCACAAGAGCCAAAATATGACCTTGAACATATCCCACATGAGTTTAGAGATAATTTCAAAAACATATTTGATGCATTAGACACAAAAGGCCAAAGATCAGAACAGTTGTGGGATGACATTCAGAACATCATACAGGAAGAAAGCAAAAGGTCATTAAGAAGGCAAGATAAAAAGGAAAAGACCAAAATGG
>NW_006408718.1:3816857-3818093 GCF_000296735.1 Chrysochloris asiatica
AGTCAGGATGCTAACATCAAGGTCAGCAGTTTGAAACTACCAGACGTTCCACAGGAGAAAGATAAGACTTTATGTTCCCTTAAAGATTTAAAGCCTTTGAAACCCCATGCAGGGTCATTATGAATCAGGACTGACACCATGGCATCACCAAAATGAGCAAAACATTGAATGATGCAGAGAGATCAAGAGAAGATGGAATGGATACACAGAGTCACTGTACCAGATAGAGATCATCAGTGCTCAACCATTTCAAGAAGGAGCATGTGATCAAGAGCCAATGACACTGAAGGAAGAAGTCCAAGGTGCCTTGACGTCACTGGCAAAGAACAAGGCACTAGGAATCGATGGAATACAAGTTAAGATCTTTCAAATGACTGATGCAGCACTGGAGGCACTCACTCATTTATGCCAGGCAATTTGGAAGACATCTATCTGGACAACTAACTGGAAAAGATCCATATTTGTAACCATTCTAAAGAGAGGTGACCCAATGGAATCCAGAAACCATAAAATATCATTAATATTCCATGCAAGCAAAATTTCACTAAAGGTAATACAAAAAAACCCATCAATTCTTCTATGGTTTTCCTTATTCACTGTCCAACTTTTGCATACATATAAGGCTATTGAAAATACCATGGCTTGCATCAGGTGCACCTTAGTTCTCAAGCTGACATCTTTGTTCTTCAACACTTTAAAAAGGTCTTGTGAAGCAGATTTGCCTAATATATTACATCATTTGATTTCTTGACTGCTACTTCCATAAGTGTTGATGGTTGATCAAAGAAAAATGAAGTTTTTGACAATTTCAATATTTTCTCCATTGATAAGAATGTTGTTTATTATTCCAGTGGTGAGGATTTTTGTTTTCTTTACATTGAGATGCAATCCAAACCGAACGCTGTGCTCTTTGATCTTCAGCAGTAAGCATTTTAAGTCCTCATCACTTTTCAGCAAGCAAGGTTATATCATCTGCATATTTCAGGTTATTAATGAGTCTTCCTCCACTCCTGATGCCAGGTTTTTCTTCACATAACCTAGCTTCTCGGATTATTTGCTCAGCATACAGGTCAAATAAGTATGGTGAACATACTGTTGCACACCTTTCTTAATTTTAAATCATTCCTTGTTTACATGTTCTGTTTGAACAACTGTCTCTTGGTCCATGTACAGGTTCCTCATGAACACAATTAAGTGTTCCAGAATACTCATACTTTGCAATGTTGTCCATAGCTC
>NW_006408718.1:3818364-3830439 GCF_000296735.1 Chrysochloris asiatica
CAGATAGCTGTTCCAAATTTCCTGGCATAGATGAGTGAGTGCCTACAGTGCTGCCTCACTTTTTTGAAAGATTTCAATTTGTACTCCATCAATTTCCAGTGCCTTGTTCTTTGCCAATTCCTTCAATACACCTTGGACTTCCTCCTTCAGTATCATATGCTCTTGATCATAGGCTACCTCTTGAAATGGTTGAACATCGACCATTTCCTTTTGGTACAGTGACTCTGTATTTCCTTTTATCTTCTTTTGATGCTTTCTGCATCATTCAATAATTTGCCCAGAGAATCCTTCAATAATGAAAGTCAAGGCTTGACTTTTTTCTTCAGTTTCTCCAGCATGAGAAATGCTAAGCGTGTTCTTCCCTTTTGGTTTTCTAGCTCCAGATCTTTGCTCATTTCATTGTAATATTGACTTTGTCTTCTCGAGCTGATCTTTGAAAATTTCTGTTCAGCTCTTGTAACTCCTCAATGCTTCCATTTTCCTTAGCATCTCTATGCTGGAGATCAAGTTTCAGAGCCTCTTCTGACATCCATTTTGATCTTTTCCTTCTTTCTTGTCTTCTTAATGACTTTTTGCTTTCTTTCTTTATGATGTTCCTGATGTCATCCCACAGCTTTTCTGATCTTTGGTCTTTAGTGTCTAATGTATCAAATATGTTCTTCAGATATCTCTAAATTTTAGTAAAAGTACATTTTTGCTAAAGGTAATACAAAAATGACTGCAAACATACACCGTCAGAGAACTGCCAGAGGTCCAAGTCAGTTTCAGAAGAGGGCATGGAATGAGAGATATGATTGCTGACGTTAGTTGGAGCTTGGCTGAAATCAGAGAATACCAGAAAGATGTTTACCTGTGCTTTATTGACTATGCAAAGGCTTCTGATTATGTGAATCATGAGAAGCTATGGACAAGATTGTGGATCATGAGTATTCTGGAACACATAATTTTGTTCATGGGGAACCTGTACAGAGATCAAAAGGTAGTTGTGCGAACAGAACAAGGGAACACCGTATGGTTTAAAATTAGGAAAGGTGTGTGCCTGTGTTGTATTCTTTCACTATATTTATTCAACCTGTGTGCTGAGCAAATAATCTGAGAAATTGGATTATATGAAGAAAAATGTGGCATCAGAATTGGAGGAAGACTCATTAACAACCTGTGATATGCAGATGATAGAATCTTCCTTACTGAAAGTGAATAAGACGTAAAATACTTAGTGAAGAAGATAAAAGATCACAGCCTTCGGTATGGATTGCATTTCAATGTTGAAAAAACAAAAATTTTCACCACTGGGCCAATAAACAACATCCATTTTCAACCCTTTGAGTTCTATGAAAATATGAAATTATTAATTACTGTCACTTAATTTGACATGGTTAAAAAGTTGAAAGTAATAATGACCCCATGACCTCATAATTTTCATGTTAATTTAGTTACAGTCTTATCAGGTTTCTTGGAGCCAAACCATGTTCTTGTGTATTTCTTTGTGGGCAGTGAATCTTTTCTTAATCATCCCAACAAAAGTTTAATTCTGAGCCAGAAAACAGGTTGAGAACCAGGAAACAAACAGACTTCTTCATATCTCTAGAGTTAAAGCAACTGACCAAAGCTGCACCACCGAAAGGCCTAATATTTGATCTACTGGCCATGGAAAAAGCACAATGGGGACAAGTGTGGTAACAATTGTAAGGTTGGCCCAGGACCAGGCAGTGTTTCGTTCTGTTGTGCATAGGGTTGCTATGAGTTGGTACTGACTCATAACAACAACATATAAAACAAACGTTAGGCTAAATGAATTGTCCTCAAAGAAGTATAATAAAATTCTAAGGAAATATGGATAAAATTCATCATTAATTTAAAAAACTGTGGAAATTAGTATAAGAAAGAATTTGTACACATTATTTATGCAAATTTGTCACAGAACTTCTCACAGAAAAACAAAATTTCTCACAGAATTTCTGCTTTCCTCTTGGATGCGGCAAAATGTTGCAGCTTTGTCTTGTTTTCTGTTTCCTTCATGCTGCAATTTGAAAAGAAGACTTTTATCAGATGGACTTAAAATCTTTAGTTGGAAAGCTCAAACTGATGAGACAAGTTCTATGGATTTATTGTTTAAATAGTGTTTTACATAATTGGAAGTTACGGTTTCAAGGATGTTGGTATTGAAAGAAAATGTAATTGCTGATTTCATTTATACTCATGACTACTGACACTAAGGAATAAATTATTTTATTTCAAAAGTGAATGTTTGTTGTTTTTTTAATCATATTTTGAAACATGTTTTACATTAGGGAAGATTTGATTCAGTTTAATGTTTGCCACCAGTCATGACAGGAAAATAACTTTTCTTTTTTTTTTTTTTTTTTTAGGTCACATAGTAATTTGGGCCAGGCATTCTTTCATTTAATCTTTAGAACTTCAGGAGGAAGCTGCTCTTTATACATCTACACAACCATCTAGATACCAACAAATGTATATTGTTTACCATGTGCTAGCAATAATGATGACAATAATAATAATAATAAATAATAATGTGTGCCTTGGGAGCAAACAGAGAGAACTGTACCACAATTGGAATGACTGAAAAGGGAAGGCTGGTTCTGAATTCAGCATGATCCCCAGACAACTGCTACATGAAGAAGCAGCAGTGAAGACCATATTTGGGAACTTGCCTGGTATTCCCCAGGCTGCCTGGGTTTAATGTCTACAGCATAGGTATAAGCATTATCAGAGAAGTGGTCCCTTTGCATGCCCTGACTTTATTCTCTAATGGTAAATTACATTGTTGCTTTTGTCAGAGAAAGCACCCCTCATAATCTAAAGGAAGACGTATATGAACTGCCTGAGATTACATAGTATGGGGTTTGAGATGTGTTAATCAGAAGATGTGATATCACTGTATATTTTAAGATTTTAAGGTAATAAAGTTTGACCACGTAGTGGTTATGAGTTGAGCTGCCAATCTCAAGGTCAGCAGCTTGAAACTACCAGTGGTTCCATGGGAGAAAGATGAGGCGTTCTGTTCCCTTAAAGATTTACAGACTTGGAAACCCTGTGCAGGATCACTATGAGTTGGAACTGACTCCATGGTACTTAACAATGACAACAACAACAACAATGGATTCTATACATTTGAAGAAAGCACAGCTTTGAGAAGTCATATAGATGTTAAGAAGAAATTGTTGTTGTTAGGTGCCATCGAGTCGGTACCGACATGGTGACCCTATCACTACAGAACTTAATTGATGCTACATTTGAGTCCATTGTTGCTGCCACTGTGTCAACCCATTTTGTCGGGGGTCTTCTTTTTCTCTACCCCTTCCACTTTACCAACCATGATATCCTTCTCCAGGGACTGGTCCCTCCTGGTAATATGTCTGAATTATGAGAGTCTGGCCATCTTGGCTTCCAGGGAGCATTCTGGCTGCAGTTCTTCCAACACAGATTGACACTCCATGGTACTTTCAATCCTCTCCTCCAACACGATAACGCAAATGCATCAATTCTTCTACAGTCTTCATTCTCACACGCATATGAGGTTATTTAAATACCATGGCATGGGTCAGACACACCTTATCCTTAAACTGATATCTTTGCTCTTCAACAGTTTAAAGAGATCTTGTGCATCAGATGTGCCTAATGCAATACATCGTCTGATCTCTTGACTGTTGCTTCCATGACTGTTGATGATTGATCCAAGTAAAATAAAGTATTTTACAACTTCAATCTTTTCTCCATTTATATGAATTTTGTTTATTGATTGAGTGGAGGGGATTTTTGTATTCTTTACACTGAGGTACAATCCATACTGAAGACTGTGGTCTTTGATCTTCATCAGTATTTTAAGCCTCTTCTTTTTCAGTAAGCAAGGCTATATCATCTGTATATCGCAGGTTGTTAATGAATCATCCTCCAATCCTGACGTTATATTTTTCTTCATATAACCCAGTTTCTTCAATGATTTGGTCAGCATAGAGACTGAGAATGTATGGTGAAAGAATACAACCCTGGTGCACACCTTCCCTAATTTTAAACCATTTGATGTTTCTTTGTTCTGTTTGAACAGTTGCCTCTTGGCCTATGCGCACGTTCCTCACAAACACAATTAAGTCTTCCAGAATACTCATGTTCCACAATGTTGTCTATAGCTTGTCATAATCCACACAATCAAAAGCCTTTGCATAGTTAATGAAGCACAGGTATATATCAACTAGCATTGTCTGTTTTCAGCCAAGATCCATCTGACGTCAACAATGATGTCCCACGTTCCACATCCTCTTCTGAGTCCAACTTGAACCTTTGGAATTTCTCTGTCAATGTATGGTTGTAGCCATTTTTGTATTATCTTTACCAAAATTTTACTTGCACAGGATAGTAATGATATTGTCCTATGAGTTCCACATTATGTTGGATCACCTCTCTTTGGAATGGGCACACAGATAGGGATTCTTTCCAGTCAGTTTGTCAGGTAGTTGTCGTCCAAATTTCTTGGCCTATATGAGTTAGTGCCTCCAGTGCTGCATCAGTTTGTTGAAAGAATTAAGTTGTAATCCATCAGTTCCCTGTGACTTGTTCTTTGCCAATGCCTTCAGTGTACCTTGGACTTGTTGCTTTAGTATCATTGGCTCTTGATTACATGCTACCTCTTGAAATAGTTGAAACTGACCATTTCTTTTTGGTGCAGTGACTCTATATATTCCTTCCATCTTCTTTTGATGCTTTCTGTATCATTCAATATTTTGCCCATAGAATCCTTCAATACGGCAAGTTGAGGCTTGAATTTTTCCTTTAGTTCCCTCATCTTGAGAAATGCTAACTCCAGTTGCTTGCACATTTCATTACAACATTTGACGTCATCTTCTAGAGCTTTCCTTTGAAAATTTCTGTTCAGCTCTTTTACCTTCTCATTTCTTCCTTTTGCTTTAACTTCTTTATGATGATGCTGGGTTTCAAAGCCAGATTTGTACAGCATTCCTGATCATTTGTAGCCATTCATCTGAAATGCTTTCCTTGTAATTTGTCTTTGTGTGGTCCTGTGGGATAACACACTAGACCCTAAGGTCTGTTTGACCCTCAAGGTTGATATACAGGATCACTATGAGTCAGAAGTGACTCAATGGCACTTAGCAACAAACAACAACTGCATGGAGAAATAAATCTGGATAAAGTGGAGTGCTTTTTGTAACAGCAAGAAAGTCATTCTAAGTTATACTTGGGTCCTCTGTCCTTTGTTCAAATTGTACTCTTCATATATTCAGAGACAGAATGTCTCTATGACTTAATTATTATGAGGATAATAATTGAAAGTAGGTGGTTATATTATGCCAGAAGGAGATAATTAAATAGGGAATTGCACTATTAGCTTGGCTTTTAGTACTGTGCATTATCTTTATGAAAGATGATAAGATCATTGCACTATACATTGCTTAGATTAAAAAAATATATTTACAGAATCAACACCAGATCATTGGGCATTAAGAAATACATTAGCTATAGAAGGCATCCCAGAGAATTCATTAAGACACTTTGGAAATTTTACAAGATATGCTAACTAATGGAAGCACAAATATAGGGCATTGACTTCCTTTTATGCCAGCAGTTTTATTGTAAGTAGGATTAGCAATTTTTCCTGTATCCACAATTTCATAGCAATAAATTTATAATTGAAGTGGGTATGGTAGGAACTTGGTGGCAGTTTAGTCCAAATTTTCCCACTTCTCTTTCTGGAAATCATGCCGATCAACAAAGAGAATGAAAAACAAAACAAACAAACAAACAAGCAAAAAACTGCCTTCAAATTAGATTCTTGGCAAAGCTAGGAATCAGAGAGAATCTACAGCTTCCAAGTTTTAGTAGTTGTAACCCAAAGCAAATGAAATCAGCATTAACAGAGTGGGAATGATATGCGTTGCTTAGGAATTGAAGATGGGATGAAAAACAGGGAACATGGAAGTGGCCTAGCAGTGATCAGATCTTGGACATGAGAAGCAAATATTTACAAACAGGGATAAGCTCTCTCTGAATAATAAAGTCTGTGAAGTGAACTGAGAATAGAATATGGTGTGATTACTAAGAGAGGTCGGTAAAGAAGTTGCAGAAAATAACTAGGGAAATCAAGACATAGCTTGTCTCAGAAAACAGCATGCTGCAAAAGAGAGTGAACACCTTGAAATCTTGTTGTTGTTGTTGCTAAGTGCCATTGAGTCAGTTCTGACTCATTGAGACCCTGTATAGGATTTCTGAGCAGCAGCTGGTGAGTTTGAACCACTGACCATGGGAATCAAACTGACCTATGGTGCTACACCAGGACCTTGGTATTAGTAAAAAGTAAAGAAACCTGGGGAAATTAGAGTTAAGTGTAGAGCTCTACTGAATAAGGTCAAATGCTCAGAGGCAAAGGAGAGGTGGATTATAGTATAAATCAATAACTTACTGCTTGAGCAATATTGGAAAGAGCCTTTGAGCAAAACCAAAATGAAACAAACCACAGCAACAATATTAAAACTAACCCGGGCACTTATGCTAATAGCTGATCTAGGAAAATACAGCTCATAAATATGAATAACAAACATGATGTAAGCACTGCATCCATGAAAAAATATTCTAAGAAAAATATGCAAAACAAATCCCCTATATAAAAAGAAACCTATGCTGTTATGAAGCACATAAAAATTATAATCTGATATTTTAATGTGTATGCTAAAAAATTAACAGAACAATGAGAACATAGAAAGAATACTATAAAGAAGAAATATAAGAAATCAGGGAAGAATTGAGTAGTCAACAGAAAGTAATGGAGTTGTTTGAGTTGTTGAATCTGGCATTGGTAGTATTCAAGTAAAAAAAGATAAAGAAAAAAAAAAAAAAGAAGTGTCCATTTTATAATGGTATGCCTGGAAAACCAAGATTCAAAAGACAGCCAATGTCTTTTGAATCTTGGTTTTCCTTGCACTATATTATAAAATAGACACTAGAGGGCAAGAGAAAGGAATACCCAGAAAAATCACCATAGAAAGCTTGTAAGTCTATCTTCTGCCTATAACTGATTGGAATACCTAAAATGGGATTACAACGTGCCCAGTGAAGAAGGCTTTCTGCGGAGTGTCTGCATTACATAAGACTATAGGTGGAAGCCTGAACTGCATCCAGATCTTCAGAGATGGGAAATTTCCACTCAAAAGGAGAAGCAGACCAGCCTCGAGTGGCTAGAAGAACAGAAGATACTTCTTGAAAGAAAGACCACTAGGAAAAATACAAAACAATATAGGCAGACCGACTGTTACTACAAGAACAGACAAGTTGCTTGCCCAGGAGACATCAAGGCAAGTGGTTGGGTCTCCTCAATGCAAACCCCCTTCCAAGACTAAGACTCAGTGGGAACACATGCTCTGATTGGTGACCACGTTCATCATCGATAAGGGGAAGTGAGGGAAAAACAGCAATGAAGCCTCAAGCTAAGCCCTACAATGTGTAATAGACTCTTGTGAACCCGGGTGGAAACCTGGCTGGCCAGTAGTGTGGCAAGACCTGGGGAATCTTGGACCCAGAGTCAGTGACATAGCCTCAGAGGACTAGAGTGGAGAGTGGAGCGTCCAGCTGATAAGAAGAGAGGGCATATGCATAAGAACACCCACACTTGCAGATAATACCCACTTGACCTGGCTTTAATGACTGGATAATCACAGCTCAACCAGAAGAAGAAAGAAGAGGAAAAAAGGAGTAATCTGATACAATTTGATGAACTTGACCTACACCTATGGATGCAGTAGCTCAAAGAGGGAACAAATCCTTACAGCAAGGATCATTCCCACCCCCTCCATACACAGAGTAGACAGGGATGGGTAACTTGGACATTGGCTACCCAAAGGACGGGGGATGGCTACAAAGGCAAGAAGTGACTGGCTTACAAGCTTTCAAGAGGGAACCTAGCTCCAGAGGGTGTGAAGGAAGGTAGAATCTCCACTGAGTTGTGTCCAATCTGTCTAGGTGGGGCTGATGAAATGAAATGTAGATGGGTCTCTTGTGATAAAATAGTGAATAATTGTTATCAGGACTGCTTGTGAGGGTTGGAAATGTAAAGGTAGATGTTTTGTAGCAAGGAGGGGAGTGATTAATTTTTCTGTCTAGGAGTGGAGGTCCCTGGGACCATAAAGGGAGAAGAGCAGAGAGCGAGACCTTACCCTGAGAAGCAGTGATTTGCCTGAGATGGAGGCAGAGATGATGACGTGGAGAGATGGAGTAGTTGGGGACTTTAGACCCAGAGAGGGAGAGGGGCTGTGTGCTGATAACCGGGGGGCAGGCTTGTAGTGTATACACTTTGGTTGGTTGATGATGCATGGAGGGGATTGTAACCATGGCCATGAAACGATATACGATAGGATGAATGTAAAACTAATGTTCTCTCATGTGAACTACCACATAATTCACAATAAAACAAGCATCTTAACATTATTTTCCCCCTTCCCCCATTCCAACCACGTCTCAATCCCTGTATCCCAGAGCCCTGTTCCTCCAAGGTTGGTATAAATCATTATTTACCTCTGTCCCACTTAGCCCAAGTCCATGGTACTTTTAATATTCTTAACCTATACCATAACTCAAATGCATCAATCCTTCTATGTTTTTCCTTATTCACTGTCCAACTTGCATATGAAGTGCTAGAAAATACCATGGCTTGTGTTGTTTCATTTTTCTGAATGGTTTTTAACTTCTATATACCTTGGTTTCCTCGGAGTCAAAAAGGGATGACAATGATAATAGCAACAACAATAATACTACTTTTTAAATTATGCTATTGTGAAGACTAAACGAGTTAATACATGTAGGCTTTTAGAACAGAGTAAAGACCACTGCATAGATTCTTACTATTATTGAAAAGATGTACACCTTCTTTCCCTCAAAAGCACCAGGTTCAGATAGATTCATGGGGGTTCATGAAACCTATAAAATGCAGAGACTTGCTTTGCAATTTATTCTGAAGCACAGAGAAAGAAGAAGAAAAGCTTTCAAATATTTTTTTGTGATTGTCTTTAACACTGATAACAAATCTTAAGAAAAGTTTACCAAGAAAGAAAATTACAGAACTATTTCATCTATATTGATGAAAAGTCCCAAATTAGGCATTAGCAAAGAAAACTTGGCAGCACATTAGAGAATAATACATCAAGACCATGTCAGAAATTAGAAAAATGACTCAATATTGAGAAATCTATTAACATAATTCATCATATGAATAAGACTAATAGGCATAAATTAATGTGAAAGGCCCCTCAATTCAGTCCTTGGTCTTCTTCTCTATCTCTCTATTATCTCTTTAACACTTCCATGTCTTATGACTTCATATGCAGTGCCCAGTCTGTTTTTTGATAGCTTGATTTAAAAATGATTTTGTTTTTTTAAAAGCATGTGAATAAACAAAATTAATATAGACAAAGACCATAACTGCCTTACAGAGCAAAAATAGTAACTATTTGGATCTTTACAGAACAGCTTGCCTACCATTGTTGTTGTTAGGTGCCATCGAGCTGGTACTGACTCATAGCGACCCTACGCACAACGGAATGAAATACTGCATGGTCCTGGGCCAAACTCACATTGTTGCCATGCTTGAGCCCATTGATGTTGCCACTTTGCCAATTCATCTCACTGGAGTCTTACTCTTATTCTCTGACTTTCCACCTTAACAAACATGATATTCTTTTCCAGCGACTGGTCCCTCCTGACAGTATGTCAGACAATGAGAGATGATATTTGGCCATCCTGGCCTCCAAGGAGTACTCTGGCTGCACTTCTTCCAACACAGATCTGTTGGTTCTTTTGGCAGCCCATGCCACTTTCAATATTCTCCTCCAACACCATAACTCAAAAGCATCAATTCTTCTACAGTCTTCCTTATTCACTGTCCAGCTTTTGCATGCATATGAGGTTATTGAAAATACCATGGCTTGGGTCAGGTGCACCTTAGTCCTCAAGCTGACATCTTTGCTCTTCAACACTGTAAAAAGGTCTTGTGCAGCAGATTAGCCTAATGCAAATTGTCATTTGATTTCTTGACTGCTGCTTCCATGAGTGTTAATGGTTGATCCAAGAAGAATGAAGTCCTTGACAACTTCAATCTTTTCTCCATTAATAAGAATGTTGTTTATTGGTCTAGTGGTGAGGATTTTTGTGTTCTTGACATTGAGATGTCTACCATGGGATACAATATAATGAGTTTTGGAATGTACTGATTTTTTTCCCCTTTCTAACTTTTAATGTAAGTATAATGTTGCATGCATTCAGTTGGCTTCAACTCATGGGGAGCTTATGTATAATAGAAGAAACATTGCCTAGTTCTGACCTAGTCCTGCGTCGTTTTCATGACTGTTGGTATGTTTGAGTTCTTTGTTGGAGTTATTGTGTCAATCCATCTCATTGAGAGTTTTCTTCATTTTTGTTGACCTTTACTTGACCTACACGATAGTCTTTTCTAGAGATTGACCTATCTTGATGATGTGCCCAAATTAAGCAAGACAAAGTCTCACCACCTTTGCTTCTAAGGAGCTTTCCATTGTTTTATGTTTTTTTGTTTTTCTTTTTCTAAGACTGATGGTGGTGGTGATGTGCTGTGGAGTCAGTTTCAACTGAAAGCAACCCTGCATAGAATTTCCGAGGCTGTAAATCTTTACGGGAGCAGAAAGCCTCCTCTTTCTCCCATGGAACAGCTGGTAGTTTCAAACTGCTGACCATGAGATTAGCAGCCCAACTTGTGTCCACTACACTACCAGAGCTCTTTTAAGATTGATACTACAATGTAATACAAAAAGTTCTTGGAAAAATGGAATCCAAAGATAATGAAACTTTCCATGAACTTTTGGAAACCCCTTCATACACCCAAAAAAGTGCACATACCATAAGTATATAGCTCCATGAATTCTCACAAACGGATCATACCTATGTGATGAGCAGCCAGATTAAAAAACAGAAAGTTGCCCATCCTTTGTACAAGCTGTCTTATTCAGATAGTGGCCGAGCTTTCTGTGCTTGCAATACCACATTTCCCCCCTCAATTGCAATCTTTCAGCACAGTTTTAAACTTGGTCTCTGGTCACTCTGATAACTTCTCCTAGTCTTGTTAATTTAATTTCCTTTCCATTACAAAAGAAAAACTTTTTCATTATCTTGACCTATGTTTTTAACAACTTGAAAATTTTAATCAAAGAGAAAATCCAAAACTACATCAAGCAGAGCAACGTGAAGGTAAGACAACAGCATTGTGTAGGATGACAGAACATAACTTTGACAAATAGCATAGTGCTTCACTTTAAATAGATTAGAGAGAAGATGCTTTTTGTTCAAGGTAGCATATACACAATATAATGCCAAAGTTGTTATGGAAACCCTTGAATGATAGAAAAACACAGTTGCCCAAAATTTATATAATTCTCGGATTTCTGAGAATTTTCACTTTCAAGTTTATAATACACAGAAATTTTGATCCAATGGGCATTTATCTATCTGGTAAACAACTTTTTCTTTTTAGTCTATATGTACTTCTACTGATTAAATGACTCTGAAAATCACGCCTGAATTATCAAAATTCTGTTTTTCTGTTTTCAAGACTTACTAAATTTGTTAAATAGTCATGTTTTTTTTTTTTAAAGAAAAACACGTATCTTTCTTTTCTAAAAGAATCAATAAAGTACCATAAACAATTTAAGTTATTATGTAAAAGTACAATCAGTTCTTTAGAAATATAGTGGAGATAAGTGGTCTGTGGGAAGAAGCAAAGGCTGATCATTTAGAAATCAATACCTTGCAAATACCAATTTTTTATTCCAAAGCAAATCTGAAACCAGTTTAGAAAAGTTAGAAGGACTGTATGTTTTAGGCCACAAATACAATCACCTTCCTTTTCAAAAGAAAAAACAACAAAAAAACCAAACATTCATTAATCCAACCAGCATTTATTAAGCACATTCTCTATTTTCAGGTGTATCCCAGGTACTGGGGAAACAGAAAACCACATCTTGAGAGCAAAATTCCTGTTTCCAGAAAATATACATGCTAGTGGTTGTTGTTGTTGTTGTTAGGTGC
>NW_006408718.1:3831544-3834039 GCF_000296735.1 Chrysochloris asiatica
TCTGCTTTCAGCCAAGATCCATAGGACATTAGCAATGATATCTCTCATTCCACTGCCTCTTCTGAATCCGGCTTGAACCTCTGGAAATTCTCTGTCAATGTATTATTGTAGCCATTTCTGTATTACCTTCAGCAAAACTTTTGTGTTATTGGTGGTTATGTGCTGTGGAATCTGTTCCAACTCATAGATGCCCTGTTTAGGGTTTCTGAGGTATGAACCTTTACAGGAGCAGAAAGTCTCATCTTTCTCCCATGGAATGCATGGTAGTTTCAAACTGCTGACCTTGAGGTTAGCAGTCTGACTCTTAACCATTATGTTAGCAGAGCTTCTTGTACATACTAGCAGTGGTACAAAAATAAAAGTATTAGTGAGTGGGAATTAGGCACTCTGTAGTTTAATAGTGAGTGGTTAGGGAAGTTCTCATCAGATATTTGGTCTGAATGCTGAATGTCAAGGAGGCAGCTGAGTGAAAATCTGGGGAGTCACCATCCATGTAGTGAAAAAAAAAAAAAAAAGGGACAAACGCTCCAGGACAAAAAGAAATTATTCTCTCTCCGGAGAACTAAGAGCGACAGCTTAGAACCTGGTACACATATTCATGAAATCTAGAGGTCACCATGTCACTCGGCATTCAAAGTATAGCATTAAAAGGAAACAAAATGTTTGCCTATTTTGTTGGCCTTCTCTGGAGCCATTGTCTTGATGCTTCTAAGTAATGACACAGCAGTTCAGTGACAGTGTTCGTTGCATAAGTATTTTGTCTTCCTCTCCCTTCCTCTATTTCTGCTTTCCGCCCCTCTTTCCTTCCTTATTTATTCCACAAACATCTGTGAACAGCCCGGGGTGTCACTATGTAACCAACTCAATGAGGCGGATTTCATGGGAGCAGATTCCTCAGTTGGAGTTCACCAAGAACAGGTGGTCCTCATCCAAGAAACTCAAACGCACAGCTTGTTTCAGCCTTGGCTGACTTTCTGAGGCAGAATGTAAAAGTTCCAGATTCTCAAATTTCAAAGCACAATAACCTCTTATGTTTGTTTCACTTATTATAGCAAATGTCTCTCATTTGTGAGCTCAACATTTTTGGAGTGAGCATTTTGAGGTGGGAGTGTGGGGGAAGTGTTATGCCAACAGTGAGGGGAAAACCAAACTTTGTGTTCTATGCATGAAAATACTGACTAATATCTTTATGTGAAGATTTTATAGCACATTTTAATAAGTGGGTAGGGATGAATTACTTAATCTGCTTTACTTATTCTGCACTTCAAAATCTTGATACAACTCTTAATGGAGTGTATATGGTTTGGAAATTGTTATTCTTACAGATTTAATTATGACTATCTAAGGAGGTTCTTTAGGAGTCCTGGTGCGGCGCTGTGGGCTAATGTGCCAGACTGCAAAGCCATTTGAACTGCAAGGTCGGTGGTTCAAGTTCACCAGCGTCTCCTCAGAAACCCTATACAGGGTCGCTATGGGTCAGACAACACTCAATGGCACTTCACAACAACAACATCAAGGAGGTTCTTTAAGGCCCCTAAGTGATACAAAACATCAAGTGCTAGATGACTACCCCAAAGGTTTGTGGTCTGAACACACCCCAAGGTTCCTCTGACGACAAGCCTGACTGACAATTTGCTTCCAAAAGCCTTAAAAACCCTGAATAGACTTTAAAAGGAGCACCTGGTGAGTTTGAACCAAAAACCTTGTGTTTCAAACTGAACTTGAAGTCCAATGCTTATCCTACAGTGCCACACTTGTTGTTGTTATGTGCCATAAAGTCGGTTCCGACTCATAGCGACCCTGTACAGGGTTTCTGAGGCTGTAAATCTTTACGGGAGCAGAAAGCATCCTCTTTCTAACAGCTGTTAGTTTCAAACTGCTGACTCTGAGGTTTGTAGCCACTATGCTACCAAAGCTCCTTTGTGCCACACTAGGACTCCTTAAAAACCCTATGGAGCATAAGTCTACCATGACACATGTGGGTTGCCAAGAGTTGGAATTCAATTAACAATAACAAGGAAGTGCCTTAACTAGAAACTTTATGAAGATAATAAGAATTAACTGAGAATTATTGGATTCAAACTAGCAAATGAAACATATATAAATATATATAGTTTATTTATTATATCGATAACTTAAGCATTATTAACTTTTAGTTCATTATGAAATGATAACTTACTATTGATATGAACTCTCTACTGCTTCTCTCTATGAATTAGCCTTACATTGCCAATGGAAAGGTCCTTGCTCTGGGCTGACCAGGATCGTTTACCTTTTAGCCTATTGATTTTCTGCCATGATAACAGCATGCATATCACACACCAATTGGCCAAAGAAAAGCTGCTTCAGTGAATTAGGTTAACACAAAATCAGAGGATTCTCAGTCTCTCAAATACTTTTATCAGTACTACCATTTTTGTTGCTTTTCTTCAATGTTCTTTTCAAAACACTTGTTACTCAAGGTTGCTGTTGGGTGGTTCTGTAGCTCTCAGCAG
>NW_006408718.1:3835849-3840751 GCF_000296735.1 Chrysochloris asiatica
CTTGTGCTTTGCCAATTCCATGAATGCATCTTGGACTTCTTCCTTCCGTATCATTGGCTCTTGATCATATGCTACCTTTTGAAATAGTTGAACATTAACCATTTCCTTTTGTTACAGTGACTCTGTGTCCTTCTCTAGGGACTGGTTTCTCCTGCTAATATGTCTGAAGTATGATAGACGAAGTCTGTCCATTCTGGCTTCTAAGGAGCATTCTGGGTAAACTTCTTCCAACATAGATGTGTTTGTTCTTTGGGCAGTCCATGATATCTTCAATATTCTCCTCCAACACCATAACTCAAATGCATCAATTTTTCTATGATATTCTTTATTCATTGTTCAACTTTCACATGAACATGAGGTTATTGAAAATACCATAGCTAGGGTCAGGTGCACCTTAGTCCTCAAGCTGACATCTTTGTTCCTGAACACTTTAAAGAGGTCTTGTGCAGCAGATATGCCCAATGCAGTATGTGATTTGATTTTTTGCCTTCTTCTTCCATGAGTGTTGATAGCTGATGCAAGCAAAATATAGTCTTTGGTAACTTCAATCTCTTCTCTGTTTGTCTTGATGTTATTTATTGGTTTTAGTTATTGGATGCACATGTTCTCTCCTGATTCAGGATCATATAGCATGCTGTTTTCTCTGCCTGAAAAACTTTCTGCTATAATCAACCTCTTTCCTTGTCCCACCAACCCCTCTCTTCTTGTGATAGCGGATTGTTGTTGTTAAGTGCCATCTAGTCATTTCCAACCAATATAGTGACCAAGTATAGGGTTTCTGAGGAACAAATTTTTTTTTTTTTTTTTGCACAATTTTGTTATAATGTTTGACTTTATCTTCTTGAGCTGCCTTTTGAAATTTTCAATTCAGTTCTTTTACCTTCTCATTTCTTCCATTTGTTTTAGCATCTCTACACTTAAGAGCAAGTTTCAGAGACTCTTCTGATATCTATTTTGGTCTTTTTGTTCTTTCTTGTCTTCTTAGTAAACTTTTACTTTCTTCCTGTATGATGTTCTTGATGTTATCCCATAACTTGTCTGGTCTTTGGTCTTCAGTGTCTAATACTTCAAGTTTGTTCTTGAAATGGTTTCTAAATTCAAATTGGATATGTCCAAGGTAATATTTTGGCTCTTGTGGACTTATTTTAACACTCTTCAGCTTCAGCCTGAACTTGTATATGAGTCACCGATGATCTGTTTCACAGTCTGTCCCTGGCCTTGTTTTCACTGATGATATGGAGCTATTCCACAGTCTCTTTCCACAGATGTTGTCAGTTTGATTTCTGTGTATTCCATCTAGTGAAGTCCATGTATATAGTCATCTTTTATGGTGATTAAAAAAGGTATTTGCCATGAATAAGTCATTGGTCTTGCAGAGTTCTATCATGTGATATACAGCATCATTTTTATCACCAAGGCCATATTTTTCAACTACTGATCGTTCGTCTTAGTTTCCAACCTCTGCATTCCAATCAGTAGTAATTATCAATACTATTTGATTGCATATTTGCTCAATTTCAGACTGAAGAACTTGGTAAAAGTCTCCAATTACCTTATCACTGGCTTTAGTGGTTGTTGTGTGAATTTGAATAATAATGGTATCAACTGGTCTTCCTTGTAGGCATATGTTTATTATCTGATCACAGACAGCCTTCTACTTCAAGACAGATCTTGATATGTTCTTTTTGATGATGAATGCAATGCTATTCCTCTTCAATTTGTCATTTCCAGAAATGAACAACATGTGATTGTTAGATTCAAAATGGCTAGTCCATTTCAGCTCACTAATGACAAGGATATCAATGTTTATGCATCCCATTTCATTTTGACAATTTCTGATTTTACTAGATTCATAATTTGCACATTCCATATTCAAATTATTAGTGGATGTTTACAACTGTTTGTCTTCATTTTCAGTTGTGCCCCACTAGCAAGTAAAGGTCCTGAAGGTTTTACTCCATCCATGCCATCATGGTCATCTGTACTCTGAGGAGGTAGCTCTTCCCCAGTCATCTTTTGAGTATGTTTCAACCTGAGTGACTAAACTTCTGGTACTATATCTGACAATATTCTGGTACTCTTCATCATGTTTCAGTATTCTATAGTCTGATTCTGAGAGTGTTCCACTGTTATTCATAAGGTTTTCAGTAACTGAATAGTTGGAAGTAGTTCATCTCTTCTTCTTCCTAGTCTGTCTTTATCTGGAAGCTCAGCTGAAACCTGTCCACCATGGGTAATCCTGCTGACATTTAAAATATCCATGGCATAACTTCCAGCATCACAGGAACACACAAGCCACTATAATTCAACAAACTGACAAATGAGTGGTGGGAGTTATGGTGTAGGAGAAAATAGAAAGTGCCATGGACTGCTAGAAAAACAAACATGTCTATGTTGGAAGAAATACAACCAGAATGCTGCTGGGAAGCCTAAAGAGTGAGACTTTGTCTCTCATACTTCAGATATCTTATCAGGAAGGGCCAGTCCCTGGAGAAGGGCATCATGCTTGGTATAGTGGCGATTCAACAAAAAAGAGGAATGCCCCCAACAAGATGAACTGTCTCAGTGTCAGCAATGTAGCAATGATTGTGAAGTTGGTGCAGTACTGTGTTTCATTCTGTTTTAGTATTTCATTGTATTGTGCCTAGAGTCACTATGAGTTGGTATCAATGTGATGGCATCTAACAGCAACAACAACACAAGGAAGACCAGTGAATACAACTATTATTTAAATTCATGCAACAACCACTAAAATCAGATTAATGACCACAGCTATGGTATGGGTTACACCTCAATGTACAGAAAACAAAAATCTTCAACACTGGATGAGTAAACAATATCAGGATAAATGAAGAGAAGATTGAAATTGTTAAAGATCATTAAATGGCACAGCGGCAGCAGCAATAATTTCATGCTTAATAGCAATGATGAGGATGTCACAGGACTGGGCAGTGTTTCATTTTGTTGTACATAATGTCACTATGAGTTGGAATTATAGAATTGACTTGATGGCACCTACCACCACCACCACCAACAACAACAATAACAAAGCAATATTAGAGTTGTTTGCAATATGATTTCTTTGTGGCTGTTGTTAGGTGCAGTAGAGTCACTTCTGATTCATAGTGACTTTATATACAACAGAATGAAACCCTCCCTGGTCCTGCACCATCCTCACAGTCATTCCTTTGTTTGAATCTATTGTCAGAAACATGTGTCAATTCCTTTTCTTCTTTTTCGCTGATCCTCTACTTTACTAAGTAGTTGTCCTTTGCCCACAGTGGTCCCTTCTGACAACATATCTAGACTATATGAGACAAAGTCTTGCCATCTTTGCTTCTAAGGATTGTTCTGGCTACATTACTGTAATTATTGTGCTGCAACAAATACATTTCCAAACCTCAGTGGTTTTGCATAGACTTCAGTAAATAGTGAGTTAGTTGTAGAATTCTAGCCTTCCATGCAGACAGCTAGGTTTGATTCCCAGTGAACCCCAAACACAACCACCATCTGTCTGTCAGTATAAGCTTGAGTTTTGCTATGGTGCTGAACAGGTTTCTGTAGCACTTCCAATCTAACATGGTCTAAAGAAAAACTTGGTGATCTACTTCTGAAAATCAGCCATCAGTCTAATTTGCAACTGATCATGGTTTAGTGTAGAACTGTGCAGAATTTTATCCATTGTGTATGAAATTACTATGAATTAGGGCCTGACTCAATGGCAGTTAATAACAACAACAACTTCACACTGATATAATGAGGATGTTTTCTGTTTGGCAAACAGTTTTCCTACCTACAATGATTTAGGATCTAGACATTCTCCACCGTAGCTCAGCCAGTCCCTAGACTACTGTGTCTAGGTGATAAAACAAGGAAAAAAGAGTAGAAGAGTATGGAGACTCTAAACTGACCCAGAGGTGGGCACATCTCTTCTGCTCACACACCATTGCAAAGACTTGTCCTACAGCTTTGCCTAGATGCAAGTGGAGACTGGGAAATGTGGTTCCTGCTGAGCAGTGCTTCTTTAGCCATCTGTGATGAAGAGCTGGTATTCTTATTTATAATCCCTCACAGACCAATATTTTGTAAAATTTAATAAAAATGTTTTATAAGCAAAATGAAGTCCAAGTCATCCAAAATACAAGTTCCAAATTTTTATGATTAAATTTGTTGTTGTTTTTAAGTATCCTCGAGTTGGTTCTGACCCATAGTGGCCCTTTATAGGGTTTTCAAGGAGCAGCTGGTGAGTGTGAACCGCAGACTTTATAGTGCAAACCAACCTTGCAGTTGACTGTTTGTCCTACAACACCATACCAGAACTCCATTATTAAATAGAGCAGACATAAACATTACTTTAAATTTTGTTTTTGAGTTTCTGAACACATTCTAATTTCTGGGCTTGGTCTTGTTGTGGACCACTAATAAACAATTTGTAGGTGGGAACTGGCCCAATGACCATACTTTGAGGAACATTGCTCAACACTGTAGAGGGTGCATTGTTGTTATTAATTGCGATTGAGTCGATTCTGACTCATAGTGACCTTGTATAAGGTTTCTAAGGAGCAGTTGGTTGGTTTGAACTGCAGTCCAGTGCTTATCCCACAGAACCACACTTGCATCACTCCAGTAGCTTCTGATTCTTATCGCACCCCTGCCTTCATACTTTGTTATAATACTTTATTTGACATTTGTCTTCTTTGCTCATCTTCTAGACTCCCAGCTCTATGAGGATAAGACCATATTCACCTCATTTACTGATGCATCTTCAGCACTTAGATATGTGATTAGTACAAAGTAGGAGATAAATTAGTGCTTCAAAGTCTTTTCTTCCCTTGGCACCTGAAACAATCCCTAAGAAAATGTGTCTAAAATGTGTTGTTGTTGTTGTTGTCAGGTGCCATC
>NW_006408718.1:3845101-3850904 GCF_000296735.1 Chrysochloris asiatica
TTGTACTGCCAGAAGAATGAACAAATCTATTTTGGAAGAAGTGCAGCTAGAATACTCCTTAGAAGCAAGTATGTTGGGACTTTAGCTCATGTACATTGGAGTCCTAGTGAAATCCTATGCTATAAGATAAGCATTGGACTGCTAACTGCAAGCTGGGCAGTTCAAACCCACCAGGTACTCCTTAGAAAACCTACACAGGGTCCCATGAGTCAGAACCAGATCAACAATACTTAATAACAACAACAACTTGGACGTATTATCTGGAGAGACCAGTCCTTGGAAAAGGACATCATGATTGATAAAGTAGAGGGTCAGTGAAAAAGAAGAAGACCCTCAAAGAGATGATTGATGCAGTGGCTACAAAAATGGCATCACTCATAGAAGTGACTATGAGGATGGTACAGGACTGGGAAGTGACCATTCACTGGAGAAGGACATCATGTTTGGTAAGGTGGAGGGTCAGAGAAAAAAAGGAAGATCCCCAGCGAGATGGATTGGCCAAGTGGCAGCATCGATGGTCTCAAGTGTGGCAACAATAGTGAAGTTGGCCCAGGATCAGACAGTGTTTCGTTCTGTTGTGCATAGGATCACTATGAGTTGGTACTGACTCGATGGCAGCTAACAACAACAATGACATATGTGATTGGCTATGAATTGGGACTTACTATACCAAAACCAAACAGAACCTACTATCATTGAGTTAAGTCTGATCCATCATAACCGTGTATAGGATTTCTGAGGCTATAAATCTTTATGGGAGCAGTCTCCTCTTTCTTCCATGGAGTGGCTGATGGTTTTGAACTGCCAACCTTGTAGTTAGTGTGTGTGCTGTGTGTTTTAAGTGTGGTTAAAACTCCAGTGCTCATCCTACAGCATCACTAGAGCTCTTGCAAGACTGACTTTGTTGTTGTTGTTAAGTGCCAACGAGTTGGTTCTGACTCATGGCTACCCTATATAGGGTTTCGAAGGAGTGGCTAGTGTGTTTGAATCACTGACCTTGCTGTTGACGGTCCAATGTTTTTTCTACAGCTCCATGCAAGGACTGACTAGAGGGCAATTAACAGTAACATATTTGTGGATTATCATGGGTTACGAGTTGACTGTCAATTGAGGATCAACAAGCAGAATCCAACAGATAAGCCACAAGAAAAAACGATTAAGCTTTCTGCTCCCATAAAGATTTATAGCCTTAGAAACCATAACATCACTGTGACTCAGGGCACAAAAACACGAGCAATTCCATTTGGAAATAGAGCTTTCTTTATTATGTTAATGAGGTAATATCAATGTAGTTGTTGTTAAGAGTTATCTAGTATGTGTAGACTCAAAGTGACCTGGTATAATGTTGCAGAGAAGCTGGTGGTGGATTTGAACTGCCAACCTTGTGGTTAACAGTTCAGTGCTTATCCTACAGTGCCACACCAGGATTCCAGTGTATATCTTAAATGTAAACACTTGGAAATATAAAAAGCTGATTAGGCACGGAGACCAAGAAGCCCAACCTAGTGAAGACCAAAGCTTAGATGAAGATCATCAGGGAACTGAGCAAAGCTGGGGCTACGTTGTTGATCTTTTTAGGTGATATCCAGTTGGTTCCAATTCTTTGCAAACCTATGCAAAACAGAATGAAACACTGCCCAGTCATGCACCATCTTCACAATTGTTGTGTTTGAGCCCATTATTGCTGCCACTATGTCGATACATTTTGTTGGGAGTCTTCCTCTTTTCTGCTTACACTTCATTTTACCAAGCTTGATGTTCTTTCTTCTTCAGGGCCCCTTTTGCCAACATACCCAAAGTATGAGACACGAAGTCTGAAGTCTTGCCGTCTTCACTTCAGGGAGAATTCTGGTTGTACTTCTTCCAAGACCAATTTGTTCTTCTCGCAGTCCATGATACTTTCAATTTCTTTGCCCACGTCATAATTCAATTACATTGATTCTTCTATGGTCTTCCTTATTCACTGTCCAATTTTCACATACATATATTGCTTTAGAAAAGACCATGGCTGTGTCAGGCTAACCTTAGTCCCCAAAGTGATGTCTTTGCTTTTGAACACTTTAAAGAAGTCTTGAGCAGAAGGTTCGTCTAATGCATTTCATTTTTTTGACTGCTGCTTTGATGAGTGTTGATAGTGGATCCAAGCAAGATGAAATCTTTGACAACTTCAGTCTTTTTCCCATTTATCATGATATTATTTACTGGCCCAGTTGTGAGGATTTTCATTTTCTTTCCGTTGAGGTATAATCCATACCAAAAACTGTGGTTTGGATCTTCATCAGCAAACATTTCAATTCCTCTTTGCTTTCAGCCAACAAGACTGTGTTATCTGTATATTGCAGATTGTTAATGAGACTTCCTCCAATCCTGATTCCACCTTCTTCTTCATATAATTCAGCTTCTCAGATTATTTGCTCAGCATACAGATTGAATAAATATGGTGAAAGAATAAAAGCCTGGGACACACCTTTCCTGACTTTAAACTATTCAGTATTCCCTTGTTCTGTTTGAAGGACTGTCTTTGTTCTATGTACACATTCCTCATGAGCACAATGAAGTGTTCTGCAATACTCAAACTTCACAATATTATTGATAGTTTGTTATGATATAGCTGTGTCTATAGAGGAGCCTTGATAGCATAATGGGTTAAGAGCTGGGCTGATAACGGCAAGGTCAGCAGTCCGAACCTACCAGTTACTTTGCAGGAAGAAGATAAGGTTTTCTGCTCCTGTAAAGAGTTACAGCCTCTACAGGGATCAAAACATTGTCTGAATGTGCAAAAGAGGAGAAATAATGTTAGAGTGATTGACTGTCTTATGAATATTGGTTTCCCTTGCCTACTGTTGTAAAATAGACACTTGAGTGGGATAAAAAGGAATATCAGGAAACATGATTACTGAAAGCTTGTAAGTCCATCTTCAGCCTGTAATTCATTGAAATACCTAAAAGGGCTTTTAGAACTTGCCCAGTGAAATAGACTTCTTGTGGAGGCTTGGTAGTTGTATAGGACCTATTACATAACCAAGGTATAGGTTATGTATAGGTAGTGTATAGGACCTTTGAGAGTTCTCAAAGCTAAGGACATTTCAGAAGTTGATCACTTTGCTTGTATTCTGAGGTGCCTCTGGAAGGATTTGAATCACCAAACTATCAGCTAGTACCTTGTGTTTAAATGTTTATGCTATCCAGAAAGTCTTACCTTTAGAACAATGAGTCTCATGAATGAGGAGCAGACTGTCAGATAGGGAAATTGTCCTAGGCTAGGGCAAAAATAGTGGCAAGAGTTGTCGCAACTCTTATTGCATGTATGAAAAATAATTTTGTAAGATTATGTATATTTTGCTGAAGAAGTAAATATTGAAAAATAAAGAAAAGGTCATGACCAATGATAACTGTCCTGAAAAAAGAGAAAAATGGATATTGGCTGCTGGAAGTATGTTCCCATGAAGAACAGAACGTCTCTGATTTCTTTAAAGGATAAACTTGGTACATATTCTAAATGCCCAATTCAGAAGTGGCCCTATTATTTGAGCACAACTCTAATAAAAGACTTGAGCAGGATTATTTGCAATATTGTTCTCTAGCAACCAGAAATATTATTCTTTAGGGAAAAACATGGGTGGGTTTTGTCCTACTTTTGTGTCTTGGAGTCTTTGTCAAGGATTTGGTTGTCACCTACAGAAGGGAAGGTGTTCTTAGGATGCATATGTTAACTAGAAATTGTTGTTGCTGTTAAGGGTTGTAGAGTTGGTCCCGACTCCTAACAAGACTACATAGGGTTTCAGAAGAGCAGCTTGTGAGTTTGAACTGCTGACCTTGTGGTTTAAACAGACCTTGCGGTCCAATGCTTTAGCCCACAGTGTATAGCATTTATTCGGAAGTTACCTGTGTCAGATGCTGAGCTAAGTACTTTGGTTTTTTTTTGTTTGTTTGTTAGGTGCCGTCGAGTCGGTACCTACTCATAGTGACCTCAAGCACAACAGAACAAGACACTGCCTGGTCCTGTGCCAACCTTACAAGCATTGCTATGCTATGCCCATTACTTGTTCAATCCACACAACAAAAGTTAAGTAAAGGACTACAGATTCAGAGCTTCTAAGTGGAGACTTATTCACACAATTGTTAATATATTTTTATTTTAATAACGAATTGTTGCTGAGTGCTGTCAAGTTGGTTATGATTCATAGCAACACTGTAGAGTTTTCCAAGGAGCAGCTGGTGGGTTCGAACAGCTGACCTTGTGATTCACAGTCCAGTACTTATCCTACAGTGCCGAATTCAGATCACTTACAAGTCAGTTGCCCTGCGAGGCCAAAGTATTACAGTTCTTGTACTTTTATAAGGAATAGTTTCTTCTGTAAGCATGTTTTCCCCTTGAAAGTCTTTGTGATCTTATGAAATGGTATGTTATGTAATGATATGCTATGTTGTTTTATACCATATTGTGTTTTCACTTTTGGTGGTAAAGGTTTTCTTAACTGATAACTGTTTGAATATGGCATCACATAGAATTTTCAGTGCTAATATAATTCAGAGTTTGAAGAGCAAGAGAATTGTTTGCTAATTTTTGTTAACATTATCCAGGATTTCACAGGCAACCCACTGCTTTTATATATTACCCTGAGGAGAAGCTTTTCAGCTACTGTGAGGAATATTAATACTCCAGTGGCAATTAGCAACAAAATAATGTTTTAAAAGAATCATGTTTTCCTAAAGAAGACACTCTTATGAAGTTAAAGTTATTGCTACAAGAACAAGGATGATGGCGAATTCCAGCGCCTCATCAGGCAGTTAAATGTTTTAAACTCAGAAGCATCTGTTGCATATAACTTGCATTCTCTGTTTAGCAGTCTCCTTGATTTACTCTGGTGTGGCCTTCTGTTTCTCCTTCAAATCTACAACCACGTCATGTTGGTTTGTTGCTTTCACCCTTTGCTCCTTATCTTCTGGCTTTGTGACAGGTGTGAACCTCTGTACACTTTGCAGATGTTCTCAGGCTAATGAGAAGGAGGCTGCATGTGAAAGGCACCTTGCTGGTCTCCTGTTTGTGTAGTAGGAAAACATGATACAAAGCCCTGTGTCCTACCAAAGTATTAATGATAATGTGCTGTGAGGGCACCCTGATCCCTCTCCACTGTAAAAGCCAAACTCAATGCCATCAAGTTGATTCAGACTCATAGGGACCATTTCTAGAATTTCTGAGACTTTAAATCTTTATAGAAGCAGACTGCCTCTATCTGCTTCCCACAGAGCTGCTGGTGGTTTTGAAGCACAACCTTGCAGATAGCAGCCCATCACCTAACCCACAGCTCACCAGGGCTCCTTAACAATAATGCACTCTGGATTCACAGATGAAGAAATTCATTGTTTCAATGGATTAGGGGATGCTTCACAGAAGAGGAAAACTAAGCCGGAATTTGCACAAGAAATTCCATGAACACAAAGACACAATCTATGTGTTGGCTCTGACTCACAGAATTTCTGAGGCTACAATCATACATTGACAGAGAACTTCCAGAGGTTCAAGCTGGATTCAGAAGAGGCCATGCAACAAGAGATATCATTGCTGATGTCAGGTGAAGCTTGGCTGAAAGCAAAGAATACCAGAAGGATGTTTACCTATGCTTTTTGACTATGCGAAGGCTTTCGATTGTGTGGATCATGACAAGCTATGGACAACATTGTGAAGTATGAGTATTCCAGAACATTTCATTGTACTTCTGAGGAATCTGTACCTAGACCAAGAAGCAGTTGTTCGAACAGAGCATGGAAACACTGAATGTTTTAAAGTTGGAAAAGGTGT
>NW_006408718.1:3851709-3853453 GCF_000296735.1 Chrysochloris asiatica
GGTAGTGAGGTTGGCCCAGGATCGGACATTGTTTCATTCTGCTGTGCATGGGATTGCTATGAGTTGGTTCCGACTCGATGGCACATGACAACAAATCTTTGTGGGAGAAGAAAGTCTCATCCTTCTCCTTCAGAGTGACTGGTGGCTTAAACCACTGACATTGTGGTTTACAGATCTTTGTTTATTCTATAGAACCACATGCTCCCTTACATAGTAAGTTGCTGTTTAGTGCTGTTGAGTCGGTTCTGACTTATAGTGACCCTGTATAGGGTTTCCGAGGTACAGCTTGTGGGTTTGAACTGCCCACCTTGTGGTTCCCAGGCCAGTGTTGATCCTACAGCACCACACACAGTAAGTGGTAGTACAAAAATATAAAAATATCTCCTCTTGTAGGACATGTATCATTTCCTGGCTCAACACAGACATTATAGATACCACATCTATGTCTGGTCTTTTTCTACATGCAAATATGTAATTTTTTTTCATGATAATTGACTGTATTATTTGAAAGAATATGCTCAGGGAGTCGAATATTACACTATCTGAAGCGAGCGTTTCTGAGGCATTAATCACTAATCATATCTACTTAGCACAATTTTTACAGTTCAAGACCTAATGTCCACGAAATCTCTCTCTACCACTTTATTTTTCATAATTTCAGAGACCTAGCATTTTAGTGTTATGGTAGTGTTAATAAGACACAATTCATCAATCAAATTTCTGTATAAAGAATTCTGCTCTTTATTTTCATTTTAAAGAAAATACTAGAAGGATTCAAACATGGTTGTTGTTGTTAGGTGTTGTATTGTTAGGTGTTGTCGAGTCAGCTACCATTCATAGTGACCCAATGCACAACAGAATAAAACACTGCTCAATTGTTACTATATCTGAACCAACTATTGTAGCATGATGTTCTTTTCCAGGGACTGGTCCATTCTGATGTTGTTAAGTGTTAAGTGCCATCAGTTCCAATCTACAGCGTTGGTTCCAATCCATAGTGACCCTATAAAGTGTTTTCTAGGAGCGACTGGTAAGCTTGAACTGCCAAATTGTGATTCAAACCAACTTTGTAGTCCAGCGCATTAACCCATAGCACCATACCAGGACATAAAATGAAGTGTTGCCGTCCTCTCTTCTAAGTAGCGTTCTGGCTGTACGTCTTCCAGGACAAGTTGTTCATCCTTCTGGAAGTTCACGGTATATTCAATATTTTCTCCAACACCTTAATTCAAATGCATCCATTCTTATAGTTTTCCTTATTCATTGTCCAGCTTTCACATACATCTGAGGTGATTGAAAATACTGTGACTTGGGGCTAGGTGCACCTTAGTTCTCAAAGTGACATTTTAGCTTTTAATCACTTTAAAGAGGTCTTTGGCAGCAGATTTGCCAAATTAGATTTTTTTGACTGCCATTTTCATGGTTAAGGAGCTCTGGTAGCATAGTGGTTATGAGTTGGGCTGCTAATATCAAGGTCCCCAGTTCGAAATTACCAGCGGTTCCACAGGAGAAAGAGGAGGCTTACAGCCTCAGAAACCCTATACAGGGTCTAGGTACAGATTTCTTAGAAGTACAATCAAGTGTTCTGGAATACTCATACTTCTTAATGTTGTCCATAGCTTGTCATAATCCACACAATCGAAAGCCTTTGCGTAATCAATAAAACACAGGTAAACATCCTTCTGATATTCTCTGCTTTCAGCCAAGATCCATTGGACATCAGCAATGATATCTCTCATTCCAC
>NW_006408718.1:3855313-3863295 GCF_000296735.1 Chrysochloris asiatica
TGTCACTCTTTCTTCCTAGTCTGTCTTTGTTTTGTAGCTCATCTGAAACCTTTCCACCATGGGTGACCCTGCTGGTTATTTAAAACACCGGTGGTCCAATTCATTGTGAACCTGTATAGGGTTTCTGAGAAGTGACTGGTGAGTTTGACCCACTAACCTTGAGGCTCAAACCGACCTTATATTCACGTACTTATCCTACAATGACACACCAGGAATATTGGTATTGTTAAGTGCTGTTGAGTTCATTCTGACTCAGAGTGACCCTGGATAGGGTTTCTGAGGAGAGGATGATGGGTCTTAACCACTGACTTTGTGGTTAACAGTCCAGTGCTTATGCTACAGCCCCATGCCAGGACTCCTTGTACTTTGGCTTTTAATATCACACACTAGTAAAATTTTTCTGAAGAGTATTAAGAAATGGTTGCAATACTACATCTACAAAGAAGTGCCAGAAATTCAAGTCAGATTCAGAAGAGGATGTGGAGCTAGGGATATCATTGCTGATGTCAGATGGATCTTGGCTGAAAGCAGAGAATATAAAAAGAGATGTTTACTTGTGCTTTATTGACTATGCAAAGACTTTTGACTGTGTTGTTGTCAAGTGTCATCGAGTTGATTTTGACTCCTCTCAACCCTACATAGGGTTTCCAAAGAGCGGCTGATGAGTTTGAACTGCTGACCTTGTAATTCAAACTGATCTTGCGGTACAGTGCTCATACTACAGTACCAAACCAGGACTCTGTAGATCATGACAAACTATGAATAAACACTACAAAGAATGAGGATTCCAGAACACTTAATTGTGCTCATGGGGAAACTGTACATAGACCAAGAGTCAGTTGTTCAAACAAACATGGGGATAGTGAATGGTTTAAAACCAGGAAAGGTGTGTGCCAGATTTGCATCCTTTCACCATAGTTATTCAATCTGTATGCCTAAGAAATAATACAGGAAACTGGATTATATAAAAAGAATGTTGCATCAGGGTTGGAGGAAGACTCATTAACAATCTATGATATACAGATGACGTAACCTTGCTTGCTGAAAGTGAAGATGATTTGAAAGACTTACTTACAGCTTTCATAATGGATTGCACTTCAGTGTAATCCTTATATCTGGACCAGTGAATAACATCATGATAAATGGAGAAAAGATTCAAGTTGTCAAACACTTGTTTTCTTGGATCCACCATCAACACTCATGGAAGCAGCAGTCAAGAAATCAAATGACAGATTGCCATAGGCAAACTTACTGCACATAATTTATTTACAGTGTTAAAGAGCAAAGCTGTCAATATGAGGATTAACGTGAGCCTGACCCAAGACATGATATTTTCAATTGCATCATATGCGTGTGAAAATTGGACAATGAATAAGGAAGACTATAGATTAATTGATGCATTAGAACTATGGTGTTAGAGAAGAATATAAAAACATTATGGTCAGCGAGAAGAACAAACGAATCTTTCTTGGAAAAAATACAGCTAGAATGGTGAGACTTTGTCACTCAGACTTGGGACATATTGTCAGGAGGGACTAATTCCTGGAGAAGGATATCATCCTTGGTAAAGTGGAGGGTCAACGAAAAAAAGGAAGACTCCCAACTACATGAATCAATACAATGGCAGCAGCAATGTGCTGAAATGTAACAGCAATAGTGCGGATGGCATAGGACCAGTCAGTGTTTCATTCTGTTGTGGCATCTATGAGTCAGAACTGACTCAATGACCCTTAAGCGCAGCTATAACAACATCTTTGGATTTTGTGGGCTTGTTTTCATTTTCTTCAGCTTTCAGTTTCATTTGCATGCACACTTTTTTAGTGTGGTCTGCAGTCAGCCCCTTACCATGCTCTGACTGATGCGATTGAGCTTCTCCATTGTCTCTTTCCACAGATAACAGTTGATTTGATTCCTGTTTCTTCCTTCTGGCAAGCTCCACACATATCAGAACCCTGATGGCACAGTGGATAAGAGCTTGGTTGCTAATTGGAAGTTTGGTGGTATAAATCAACCTCCCAGTTAGGAAGGAAGAGAAAGATGTGTCAGTCTGCTTTCATAAAGATTGTTTTTGTTAACTGCCATAGAGTCATTCTGATCCACAGTGACCCTGTATAGGGTTTCTAAGGAGTGGCTCGTAGGTATGAACATTTGGCCTGTGATTAGCAGTCTAGTGCTTATCCTACTGCATCACAACAGATTGTTGTTGCTATTGTTATGTGCCATAAAGTCAGTTCTGAATCATAGTGACCCTGTATAGGGTTTCCTAGGAGTGACTGGTGAACTTGAACTGCCAACCTTGCAATTCAAACTGACCTTGTAGTCCATCTCATTAACCTGCAGCACCACACCAGGACTCCCTCACACCAGATGGTTGTTGTTAAGTACAGTCAAGTCGATTCTGACCCATAGTGACCCTATATAGGGCTTCCAAGGAGCAGCTGGTGAGTTTGAACCACTGGCCTTGCAGTTCAAATGACTTTGCAGTCTGATGCCTTAGCCCACAGCACCACACCAGGACCAGATTACAACCTTGGAAATCCCTTGGGGGCAGTTCTACCCTGTTCTGTAGCGTAATTATGAGTCAGAATCAATTAGGGGCAATGAGCATGGCACTTCAAATTTTACGCCCTTATTATACATGTTTCCCAACAATTTTTCCTGGTCTGCTGCTTGTCTTTTTACTCTTTTGATAAAGTCTGTTGATAAGCATAAGTCTTTAATTTTTATGAGGTCCCAGTGATTTATTTTCACCACTCATCTGTCAGTTTTTCATACGGTGGTGGCTTGTGTTTTGCTGTGATGCTGGAAGCTATACTATCAGTATTTTAAATACCAGCAGGGTCATTTATGGTGGACAGGCTTCAGTGGAGTTTCTAGATTTGGACACATTAGGAAGAAGAAGAGACCGATCACTTCTTAATGGTTAGCCAGTGCAAACCTCATGAGTATCAGCGAATCACAGTTAGATATAGTGCTGGAAGATGAGTCCCTCAGGTTGAAAAGCACTCAAAATCTGACTGGGCATAACATAGTCCACAAAGACAATGTTCTGCTTTCTACTTTGGCAACTGGAATCTTAGAAGCTCATGAGTGATCATTTAAGGTGCAACTATTGTTCTTTCCCTGCCCAGAGGAGAGAAAAATGATGAAAATTGAAGACTCTTGGGAACAATTAGTCCAATGGACTAGTGGGCCATGTGGAAATCAATCTACGTGACCCTAAGACCAAAAAAAATAGGTGGTGCTCAGCTACAACTACCAAGTGCTCTGAAAGGGATCACGTTAGAATATTTTGAACCGATTGGGAGAAAATGTGAAAAAACTCATCATAAAAAAGACCGCTGGCCACATAGAGATTGGTAGAACCCCAAGACTATTGGCCATGGCCACTCTTCAGGTCTGGAACTGAGCTCACCTCATGGTTTAGATTACCTCGGGCAATAGATTGGTATATAGGGAACACCAATGCTACTGAGGTAGGCACACCATGGAATAGTCAAACATTTGAGATCAAATGGGCAGCCTTTAGCTAAGGAAATTCAAAAGGCTAGGGAAAGAAAGAGGAACGTAAACAAGACTCACAGGGAAGATGTGGGATAAGTTATACATAATTGAGGGCATTGCAACAGAGAGAAAATGAAGTGTATGATTTGTTGAATGTAAGACTGGTGATCTGCTCTGTAAACCTTCACTCAATTCACAATAACAAGTTAAATAAGTTACATAATAGAATTCTCATAATGTTTTGTGACTCCCATTATTTTATTATGGGCATGATCTTTGAATTCTTTGAACAAATTTAAATTTGTCACTTGAGGAAAAAACACTATATTTTTTTACTTCACTGGAGTGATATCTGCTTCTTCTTAATTGGACCACCTTTTCTCATTTTCTTGTATGATTTACAATGATTTTTTTGAACACATGGCATTTAAATACTTTGCTGAGGTGATTCTGGAGTTTAGATTCTTCTCTTTCCCCAAATTGGTTTTTGATTGGGACTCTCTCATGGGTTGCTTTGTCCCCTCTTCAGTACACTGCTTTATGTTTTAACTTTTGGGTTGGTTTCCAGAATTCTACATTTCTGTTCCTATCTCCCTGTGCTATTTTGCTAGTCTTTTCAGGAGATTGAACCACATTTCTGCTCATGTGGCTATCTTGTGGATTGAGATTTCTAGGAGTCCTTCATTTGGTGTGTGTACTCAGGATTTCTGCCCACAGTGCCTTCACCAGGGTCTTCCTGAAAGCTGAGCCTCTCTGCTCTTCATGTGGTGCTCCCTCTGGAGAGCCATACACTCATAGTTTGCAGCATGTCAGGGAGCTCTATGGAAAGGCTTTTCTGTCCCTGGTGCCTGAGCCTGGGCCTGGCTGTTTACTAAGTCAGAACCTCATTGCTCTCCACATGCTGCTCCCTGCTGAGACTTATGTGGTCTCAGACTTGTAGTGAAGCAAGGCCTAGCTGTTTGCAAAGTCTAGATCTCATTTTACCCTCCCAGGAACTCTGTGGTAACAAGCTTGTGGGGTGCCAAGACTCCCTTTCTTATGCTGTACTGCCTTCACTTGGGACTGGTTGTTTGCAAACTCCAGGGCTCACTGCACTCTGCACCAGTTATCACTGCGCCAAGATGGCCCCACAATGAGAATGCTCAATGGACCTGCTCCCGCCTCTTTACTTGATTCAGTATTCTCTTTGGTCCTCCAATCCTGTGTCTGATGTCTGGAGTTTTGAGACTTTCAATGTTTTCAATATTTGCTTGTTTTCTTGGGGTCTGTGGCTGCTTATGCCACCATCTTGATCTGCCCTTTAAGGAAAATTTCCTTGAAAAGGAACTGTAGGAATTCAGGTTTGTATATCAGGAAGAGAGTGAAGTCAGTGAAATGTCACATTTGCATGTTTGGCTTTTAGCGCTGTCCTTATGACACATATTTCAATTTCAGATGACAATATTTTATTCTAAGGGTTATTGAATTACTTTAATTTTACGCAGACCAAAAAGTCATGAAGCAGCACATTGCCTGTACCATGCTATGAAGATTAGATAGGGATAAATGTGAAATACATAAAGGTGTACTTGAATCTCAATTACTAAATTATACTAGTATAGTTAAAAAGTCTGGGGAAATACACTTTATTATAAGATGGAGCACTCAAAGGTATTTGCTATAATTCACAATAAAGAACATTTGTATTGTGGGCAGAGGTACCTTTTACTTCATCAACAGATTTGCCTATACAATTAAGAGAACTCACCACTGCCAAAAAACACATTATTGGCTTTAAATTATAGAAGGAATGTGAAGTGCTCTTGACTCGTAAGTTTTAAATTCCTCTTGATTTAAACCAAGAGGTTAAATACTAGGCAAGCTGTCCTTCCTCCAACTTTCCTTCTTCAGTCAAATCTTGTTCCTCTATCATCATCCTTATGTTTCTTTTTTTGCTTCTTGCTAGGACTTTCCTTCCTTTATAAAGACACTTCAATTTCAATATTATCAGATTTCCCCTGTCTTCTACTCACAACTCATCCGTCATTCCTTTTGGTCCAAGAAAAATACCAAATTTAGGTATGCAATAGCCAAGCTCCCCAACTATCTAAGAGGGAAAATTTCTATAACAAGGAGACCACCAGAAACTCAAACACGAGGGAAGTTCATTTCACTCTAACATGATAATCCAGAGGGAGGGAGTAATACAAAACAGAAAGCTCACAGTGTTTCACAAGGTCACTGGGAACCCAGTTTCTTTAATCATGTTGCGCTCCTTGACTACGGTGTTGACCTCCTTTTCATTTTTGCTGCTAGTGTTTATGATCACTGGATCCATGGTCCAGTCTATTGTTGTTGTTGGTAGGTGCAGTGGAGTTAATTTCAACGGACGTCTCCCTGATGTGACAGAGCATTCCACAGACTATGCTCTCTGTGGAAACAGGTCTCCTGAAGAGCCAATGGATGAGTCTGAGCCACCATCCTTTCGGTTAGCAGATGAACACTTAATTGTTGTATGACAAGGACTCCTTGTTCTAATCTGTAGGAAGAAGAAAAGAGAGAAGTAATGGGCCAGTGATTTCTAATCAAGGAAATAATATAAAAGCTTCATAAATCACTTCATTAGAGAGAAACTTGTCACATGGCCATACTTAGCTGAATGGGAGTCTGGGAAATACATTAGCCAATTGGTTAACTCTATGCCATGTCAAACTTCACGGGAGATGCAATACTAAATCAAAGGAGAGGAGACTGGACATTAGAGTCAGTTAGTGGGCTCTATCTCTCCTGGTGTGGTGCTGTAGGATAAGCACTGGACTGCCAACCACAAGGTTGATGGTTCAAACCCACCAGCTGCTCCTTGGAAACCTTATTCAGGGTTGCTGTGAGTCAGAACCGACTTGATGGTGCTTATGAACAACAATGATGACTTAATTGTAGTTGCTTGTTGTTGTTAAGTGCTGTCAAGTCAGTGCTGACCCATGGCGACCCTGCATAGGGTTTCTGAGGAGCAGATGGTGAGCTTGAACTGCCTATGTTGCAGGTCAGACTGACTTTGTAGTCCAGCACATTAACCCACAGCACCACACCAGGACCTCTAATTGTAAGGTACTCTTAATTTCTGTAGAAGTTCACAACATTTGTTGCATGAGTGCTTAAAATTCTTTAGTGAAGCTAAGGAGCAAATCTAGAAGCTCATCATTGCTTTTGTCTTTTGATGGGGGATAGGATATACTATACAGAGTGTCCAAATTGGATTTTAAGATCTGGTGCTAAACCCACAAGCCAGGCAGTGAATTTTCTCCTTCTTTAATTGAACATGTCAAACAACTACTTAATGGGGGTGGGGGTGGGGGGAAATGAAGGCATTGTCATACTTATAAGATATAGGGAGAAAATTATGGGGTGAGTTTTTCTTTCTTCACAAATTGTTCTTGAACAAAAAAGTTTAAGGAAAAGATTCACAAAACATATTCATATATAATTTTCTCACAAGCCTCTAAAACTCTATTCTCCTTAGATAATTGCAAAGGTCAAGTTGAATAAAAATTCCCCCCCGCCCCCCAGTTTATCTGAAGTCTTGAGAGTACTCAAAAGAGATCAAACTTTTCCATACATTTAATGCCTTTCCTTTTTTTCCTCTTCCCATTTCAGCAAGAAACCCTGGTGGAGTAGTGGATTAGGCATTGGGCTGGTAACTGTAAGGTTGGATGTTCACATCCAGCCACCTCAGCAATTTGACTCTGTCCTAGGAGTCAGAATTGACTATGCCAGTGCGAGGTGGTGGCGGTTGTGTGTCATTGAGTCGAATCCTACTCCTAGTTGAGTCTGACTCAGAGAGACTCTACATAGGTTTTGAGGCTGTAAATATTGGAGCAGAAAACCTCATCTTTCTTCCTTGGAGTGACTGGTAGTTTCCAACTGCTGACCTTGCAGTCAGCAGCCCAGTTTGTAATCCATTACGCTACCAGGGTTCCTGTCTATGACAGCACATTTGCCTTTTTCCCATTTCAGTTAATTCCATGCCACAGAATTCTTTATATTGCAATTGTTAATATTCAGGCAGGAAACAGAAAGTAACAGGTACTTATTTTTAAAAACAGCTTTATCGGTGGTTCAAGCTCACCAGCTGCTTCTTGGAAACCCTATACAGGGTTTCTATGGGTCAGAATCAACTCGACAGCACTTAACAACAACAACATTGAGGTATAAATGGTTGACAATAAGCTGTATTTTAATATGTAACATATACTTAAGTTTAACATATTCATATGGCAACTCAAGATATATCCCACCTTAATCCTGCTTATTGAACACAAAGGGCAAATCACTCCAATATGAGACCCAGTGGCTTAGAGGCTAGCCTTTACAACACCTCACAAAACGGAGCTCTGGTAGTGTTGTTGTTGTCGTTGTCAGGTGCCATCGAGTCGAAACCGACTCATAGCGACTCCATGCACAGCAGAACGAAACAATGTTCGATCCTGGGCCAACCTCAC
>NW_006408718.1:3864895-3866922 GCF_000296735.1 Chrysochloris asiatica
GCGGGAGAAAGATGAGGCTTTCTACTCCCGTAAAGATTTACACCCTCGGAAACTCTATACAGGGTCGCTATGGGTCGGAACCGACTCGATGGCACATAACAACAACAACAACATGAACTGCCAAAAGAACAAATAGATCTGTGTTGGAAGTACAGCTGCTGTCTCAAAGTAGAGATGACCATGATGGTATGAATGGATTAAAACCTTTAGGTTTTATTTCATTTGCTTATGGGGCACAACTCAAAATGAAGACAAACAGTTGTAAACATCCAATAATAATCGGAACATGGAATGTACAAATTATAGGAAAATTGGAAGTTGTTTGGTAAAGTGGAGGGTCGGAGAGAAAGAGGAAGACCCCCAATGAGATGGATTGCATATTGGCAGCATCAGTGAGCTCAACTGTAACAATGAATGTGAGGTTGGTCCAGGATCAAGCAGTGTTTAATTTCTTTGTGCATAGGGTTGCTATGAGTCAGTACTAACTCAATGGCACCTAACAAGAACAACAATAATTCTACTGTCTACAATGACACTAGACACATGGCAGGCCATCAACATATTTGTGGTGTGTGAGTGAAAAAGTCCAGAGTTAGGTTTCAGGGACATGTGTTTTTAACAAAAATTCAGCTGACTCTAAAGCAATAGTTGTTTCTGTTTTATTTTTGAACAAGTGATTTTACTCACCTCAAATGTGTCTCAATTTAGATGACATTTACTGGAGTCCTGGTGTGATCCTGTGGGTTAATGTGTCAGTGGTTAAAGATCACCAGCCTCTCCTCGAAAACCCCATGCAGGGTTTCTATTGGTAGGAACTGACTCAATGACACTTAACAACAACATTCTAGAACATTAGCTATACTGACAAGAACTCTTGGACTTTGTAAACCTTAGAATATCATATCAGAAGAAGGACGATAAATGTTACCTGAATTAAATTAAAAAAAAATTTTTTTTTCTCATTTCAGCTATATTATCATAGAAATTTCCTGACTGATGAAGACATGTTATTCTGGACTTAAAGAATGCTCTGTTAATCTCATTCTTCTGGTGACTTGTTACATTTTTAAGAGTGCTCCAAAAGTCCTTGATTTTTTGGAAGCTTCCCCAGATATACAAAGAAAATGAGTGTTCCTTCCTTTGTATAAACATAAGTCAAAGTTAACATTTACTGAGCATGTATTATGGGCCAAATCTGAAGAACAAACTTTATACATTAAATACTAAACACCAAAGACCAGAAGAGTTGTGGGAGGACATCAAGAACATCATATAGCAAGAAATCAAAAGTCATTAAGAAGACTAGAAAGAAGGAAAAGATCAAAATGGATGTAAGAAGAGACACTGAAACTTGCTCTTCAGCATAGAGATGCTAAAGCAAATTGAAGAAAGGAGGAAGTAAAAGAGCTGAACAGAAAATTTCAAAGGTCAGTTCACGAAGATAAAGCCAAATATTAAAACAAATTGTGTAAAGATCTGGAATCAGAAAACCAAAAAGGAAGAAGAACACGCTCAGCATTTCTCAAGCTGGGCGAACTGAAGAAAAAATTCAAGCCTCAACTTTCATTATTGAAAGATTCTCTGGGCAAATTATTGAATGATACAAAAAGCATCAAGAGAATATGGAAGGAATACACAGAGTCACTGTACCAATGTTCAACCATTTCAAGAGGTAGCATATGATCAAGAGCCAATGATACTGAAGGAGGAAGTTCAAGGTGCATTGAAGGAGTTGGCAAAGAACAAGGCACCAGGAATTGATGGAATCAAAATTGAATCTTTCAAGAAAGTGAGGCGGCACAGGAGGCACTCACTCATCTCTGCCAAGAAATTTGGAAGACAACTATCTGGCCGACTGATTGGAAGACATCCAGATTTGTGCCCATTCCAAAGAGAGGTGACCCAATGGAATGCAGAAATCATCAGACAATCTCTTTGATATCCCATGCAAGCAAAGTGGGTGTTACTAAAGGTAATACAGAAAAGGCTGTAAACATACACTGACAGAGAACTTCCAGAGATTCAAG
>NW_006408718.1:3867753-3869575 GCF_000296735.1 Chrysochloris asiatica
CAACAACAAAGTGGAGGGTCAGAGAAAAAGAGGAAGATCCCCAGCAAGATGGATTGGCAAAGTGGCAGCATCAATGGGCTCAAGTGCGGCAATAATTGTAAGGTTGGCCCAGGACAGGGCAGTGTTTTGTTCTGTTGTGCATAGGGTCGCTATGAGTCAGTACCAACTTGATGGCACCTAACAACTAGAAACATGGGCTAGACAGTCAATAATATAAGCTCTGGGTAGGGATTATTGTTTTCACTCTTCACAATGATTTTTTAAAGTTGTTCCTATTGTCCAAAGAGGTTGTTTGTTTTGTCCATAATAAATGCCCACTATTTCATTCTCATTAGAGTACTTTCCTGTTGCTAATTGCTGTGAAGTCATCTTGGACTGCTGGTGAGCCCAGGCACAACCTAATGGAATGTTGCCTGGTACTGTGTCATCTTTACGATTGTTGGATTGCTTGATTCCATTGCTGTGCCTAGTGTGGCATTTGAGTGCCTTCTGATCTAGGGAGCTCAACACACAACACCATATTGAACAACATTCTGTTGCAATCTATAGGTTTTTAATGGTTAATTTCCAAAAGTATTTCAATCAGGAAGCTCTGCTGAACCTCTGATGGCCCTGGTGGTGTTTGAACTACCTGTGGTATCGCTTCCAGAAGCATAGCAATGTGTGAGCCACTACAATATGACACTGACAAATGAGCTGTGCTTAAAGAACTTTGCTATACAGATTTGTTCTGGATCTTGGGCTTGTTGTTGTTGTGTGCCACCAAGTAAGTTCTTTCTCACAGTGACACTATGCACAACAGAGAAAAACACTGCCTGGTCCTGTGTCATTGTTGCCAAACCAAAATGAGGGTTTGCCGCCCATCACTGTGGTCAATTACAGAGACGGGGAGAGATTCAATCTAAGCTTTATTAGCAGAACACTAGCAGTCTGGAGGACGGAGGGAATCATTCATTACTCAAGACTGTCCTGTCCATTATGAAGAGTGGGTACATTATTTGGGCAAGTTACATTTGGATGCACACTTAATCTATCTTAACATCAAGATAGCATTCTTTGGGAAAAGGAGCAAAAAGTAATAAACTTCCTCAAACATTTTACCTTTAGAGTCTCAGATGCTTAATGTCTGAGAAAACTATCTGGGTGGGTTTAAGAAAGTTCTAGTCTCCTTGGAGCTCTGGTAGTATAGTGGTTACAAATTGGGCTGTGAACCTTAAGGTCAGCTGTTCGAAAACGACTAGTTCCACTGGAGAAAGATGAGGCTTTCTGCTCCGGTAAAGATTTACAGCCTCGGAAACCCTGTACAGGGTTGCTATGAGTCAGAACCGACTCCACGGCACGTAACAACAACAACGTTCTCCTTGTCCTTTTCTCCTTCTAGGGCAATAAGGTGATCGTAACTAACTTATAAACTGCCTCATTTGCTGGGTCCTCATTTGAGACGGAATGACTAAACCGACTCCATTTTGTTTCAGTCGGTAGATCCATGCTCTCACCATCCTCACAATCGTCATATTTGAGCCTGTTGTTGCAGCCACCATGTCAATCCATCTCATTGGGGGTCTTCCTCTTTTTTGTTGACCCTCTACTATGCCAAGCATGATGTCCTTTTCTAGGGACTGGTCCTTTGACTAGTTTTGTGTTATTCAGCTTTTCAATCGTCGTCTGTAACTCAATGTTGAGGCGTAGCAGTCTCTCAATTTTTTTTTTCTAAATGAATGACGATGGCTGCTTCTTTGATTCTTGACACTGTAGGAGTGAAATTGCATAGTGGTTCCAACCTGCATGTTGTTAGGTGCCATCGAGTCAGTATCGATTCATA
>NW_006408718.1:3870510-3872249 GCF_000296735.1 Chrysochloris asiatica
TCACAATGTTGTCCATAGCTTGTCATGGATCCACACAATGGAAAGCCTTTGCATAGTCAATAAAGAACAGGTTCCAACCTAGGAGAGTCTAAATAGGCCATGGAGTATATGTAGCAGCCAGTATTCCACTAGGGAAATGGAAATCATTAAGTATTTAGAGCAGAGGGAGTTCAATGTAGGGAACTGGTTATACAGGTTTTGGAGGAACCAGGAAGGAAACAAAGGTGTAACCTTGAAATTAGCAAAGGTAGGAAGAAACCCTTACTATCTAGGTGGTGGTAGTTATGTGCTGTGGAGTTGGTTCAGACTCATAGTGACCCTGTACAGGGTTTCCGAGGCTGTAAACCTTTAAGGGAGCAGAAAGCCTCATCTTTCTCCTGTGGAACTGGTCATTTTCGAACTGCTGACCCTGAGGTTAGCAGTCCTACTTGTAGCCACTATGCTACCAGAGCTCCTTATTACTTCTAGGTAGGAAGGACATATAGAGCAAATTGAGATGGAAATCATGCCACCTTGTGCAGAGGGGAGCTGGAGCCTCCAAGAAGGTGCATTTGCTGCTGGAAATATAATCAGAGGCAGAGAGGGAGTGTAGGGGTTACACTCCATTCTCACAATCTTGCCATCACCATTTATTGGCGTTCACAGATGCCTGGGAGTCTTAGTCTTTAGAAGCAGTATCTGGGTGATAGCAGAGCCTGGGGAGGGTGAGATCCAGATGTGAGACCATGCAAACCAAGAACTGACTCAGGGTAGAGGTCAGGAGCAAAATGTGAATTGAAATGTGTGCTAGACTGAAAAAATGGCCTGTCAAAGGGTGGAGTCTCTCTACTCTCTTGCTTCTGGGCTGGCTAGAGGGCTGGTGCTGACCAATGGGAGAATAGCAGTTGTAACACAAACAGAGACTCAAAAAATGTATTATGCCCATTGGGACTTGTCTCTTGTTGCTGTGCATGGAACCTTACAACTATCTTGTGTATGAGACTCAGCTCGCCTTCTGGACAATGGGAAGCCACATGGATGAGAACCCAGGCACCCCAGTGTGATATGGTGTGTGATATAGCTAATGTCTTCTTTAGTTATATTCTATAGCTCCCAGAAAGCAATGTTTCTGCCCTGCCTAGTCTGGGTAAGAGAAGGTGGGAGGAGATACTGCTAAGATGACAAGATTCAGCTGTGGATGTGAACAGATTTAATTGTAAATGTAAAAACTTGAACCTTTAGCATGAGTATAAAATGAACCATCTCAGAAGCAGGAAGGGGGATCTTGCTACCATCAAAGAAGGAAGGGCATACGTTAAGTGTGTCCTTTGGTTCCTTAGATCTCTGTGTGTTTACTTTCCTGGACCCAGGGACAGAAAACTGTGATAAGGGAGGAATAGCAGAGGAACAATAGCAGAATAGTAGCAGCAGCAGCAGCAGCAGCAGAACCAAGAACCAGCATACAAGAGAGCAGTGGGCTTCCCCGTCCACGGAGCAAGTCAAGCTCAGTGACTGTGGGCAGCAGGCTTATTTTGGAATTTTGGTGTGGCACTGTGGGTGAATGCGTAAAGTCAGTTTGAACAGCAAGGTCGGCGGTTCAAGTTCACCAGTTGCTCTTCGGAAAACTTATACAGTGTCGCTATGGGTTGGAATTGACTTGATGGCACTTAACAACAACATGATGATGATGAGTCCCTGTTTGGCACTTAGGATAAGCACTCGACCTTAGGTGAGTTTGAACCACAGTTTGGTGGTTCAAA
>NW_006408718.1:3873829-3874867 GCF_000296735.1 Chrysochloris asiatica
ATTGATTTTGCAGATTTCTATCATGCGTTCTCCAGCATCATTTTATCACCAAGGACATATTTTCCAACTATTGATCCTTCCTCTTTGCTCCCAACCTTTGCATTCCAATCACTAGTAATAATCAATACATCTTGATTGCATGTTTGATCAATATCAGGTTGAAGATGCTGGTAAAATTCTTCTATTCCATCCTCATTAGCTTTAGTGGTTGGTGCGTAAATTTGAATAATAGGGGTTTTAACTGGGCTTCCCTGTAGGCGCATGAATATTATCTTATTACAGACAACGTTGTACCTCATGACTGATCTGGATATGTTCTTTTTGACAATGAATGCAGCACCATTCCTCTTCAATTTGTCATTCCTGGCATAGTAAACCATGTGGTCATCAGATTCAAAATGGCCAATACCAGTCCATTGCAGGTCACCACTGCCTAAGAAATCGATGTCGATGTGTTCCATTTCATTTTTGACAACTTTCAACTTTCCCAGATTCATACTTCGTACATTCCATGTTCCGATTTTAAATGGATGTTTACAGCTGTTTCTCTTCATTTTGAGTTGACGGTCCTGCGGACTTTACTCCCATGGGCTTTACTCCATTTGCATCAGCATGGTCAGCTCTACTTTGAGGAGGCAGCTCTTCCCCAGTTGCATTTTGAGTGCTTTCCAACCTGAGGGGCTCATTTTCTGGCACTATATCTGGTAGTGTTTCTCTGCTATTCATCAGGCTTTCAGTTTCTAAATATTTGTAAGTAGTTCGTCACTGACAGTGTTTCTCTGCTATTCATAAAGTTTTTAGTGACTAAAGATTCGGAAGTAGTTCGTCACTCTTTCTTCCTAGTCTGATTTTGTCTGGAAGCTCATATAACACCTGTCCACCATGGGTGATCCTGCTGGTTATGCAAAATACCGGTGGCATAGCCCTCAGAATCACAGCAATACACAAGTTACCACAGTACGACAGACAGATGAGTGGTGGATGTTTGGTTTTATGTTGAAACTGTCACTTTAAACCTCAAGGAGATCTGTGCACATG
>NW_006408718.1:3876098-3877589 GCF_000296735.1 Chrysochloris asiatica
GTGCCGAACCGATGGCACCTAACAACAACAACAGTTTGTCACTCCTTCCTAGTCTGTCTTTGTCTGGAAGATCATCTGAAACCTGTCTACCATGGTTGACCCTGCTGGCATTTAAAATACCAGTGGCATAGCTTTCAGAATCACAGCAACTCAAAAGCCACCACAGTACGACAAACTGACAGACGAGTGTTAGGAGAAGCCCCTAGATGGTGAAAATGGTTATGTGTTTGAATGTGAAAAATTGTTCAATAACACCCAAGGGCATCTTGGAAGAAAAGTCTGACAAGCAACTTCTGAAGAATTTAGCCATTGAAAACCCAATGGGGCAGTTCTACTCTGACACACATGGGGTCATGATGAGATGGATTAGACTCCACACCAACTGGTTCTGTTTTCTGTTTGTTTCTGATGGTGATTTCAGGTCTTTTCGGCCTACCTGCTTTGTATTGTTGCCCTTTCTTTATTTAAAAAACACAGAGAAAGTGAATGCTTAACAGAGCATACACGGACACAAATATTTCATGAAGACTTTGTCTTCATTTTCTTGCTGGCATGAGGTAAACGAAGAAGGCAGATATTGTATTGATTAAAAATTTTGCAAATACAGAATTCTCTCCTAGGAATAAGTTCTCTGTAACTTTGCAGTGCTAAGTATCTGTAACAGAAAGAAATTCAGAAGGTATGTCTTGGCTAACCATTGTGATTCACATGGAATGTACATTTGTATTAGTCACTGCGGATATGATTATGTCAAAATGTGCAAGATAATAAATCGCTGAAACTCATCAGTTCACATAAAATCGACGTGCACTGCCATATTCCAGATGCTTGATTGCGGTTCTTTAATATAACAAGTTGCCAATTCCTCTCTCTAGAGAACGATTGACAGATTGTAATACAATCTGTTGATGTTCTTGACGGCAATTCATTGCCACCACAGCTAAGGAGCTAACTAAACACGGAGACTTTGCAGTGGGAACTGTATTGGGCTGTGAGGCCATCTCAATTGGAATAAGAAAATGTAAACTAGGAACTAAAGAAGAGGGGGGTTTGAGAAACTTCAAAAAATAAGCAGAAACTGGCTAACAGTATTATTACACAGAGGAGCCAGCAATTAAATTACTGTATGTGTTTTACAGAACAAGATGTCTTCACAGGACACAAGGAAAGCTGATAAAAATGAATTATAGGAGGATTAAGAGGCCATAAAACCTTGAGTTTATTGAAGCTGTATCTTTAAATCTTTGGGCAGAGACAAGGCTGGGGAGAAGAGGTTTGGTGTGACTAGGAAGGTAAAATGGTCTTTGAAATATGCAAGAAAGATCAGAAGAGAAAGAATAAGCTTGTAGTTCATGAGGTTTTTAATGTCTGGAAGAAGTACAACCAGAATGTTCCTTAGAAGCCAAGATGACCAGACTTTGTCTTTCATACTTTGGGCTAATTAACAGGAGGGACTGGTCCCTGGAGAAAGACATCATGATATATAAAGTG
>NW_006408718.1:3877771-3879424 GCF_000296735.1 Chrysochloris asiatica
AGCAGCAATGGCTCAAGCGTGGCAGCAGTCATGAGGATGGTGCAGGACTGGGTAGTGTTTTGTTCTGTTGTACATAGGTTCGCTATGGGTCGGAATCAACTCGAAGGCAACTGACAACACTAACAGTAAATATAATGTGACTTTCAGTTGGTATTTAGATCTTATTGTATTTCATCAGATTACAAGATAGTATATGTACACAGAGGGTAGTCTGGAGTCAGTCTTCTTGTGCTCAAATCCTCTCTGACTTTGGAATTTGGAGAAAGTTAGTTCACCCCTCTTGGTGTTGTGCTCCCCTTGTTATTTATTGTTAAGTGCCTTCGAGTTGGTTCTGAGGAGAGGCTGGTGAGCCTGAACTGCCAACCTTGTGGTTCCAATGGACTTTGCAGTCCAGCGTATTAACCCACAGCGCCACACCAGGACTTCATACATAATGCTTCCCTAAACCTATGTGTGGCGCTGTGGATTAATGCATCAGACTGCAAAGCCATTTGAACTGCAAGGTCCGTGATTCAAGCTCACCAGCGGCTCCTTGGAAATCCTATACAGGATCGCTATAGGTCGGATTCGACTCGATGGCACTTAACACCAACAAAAGCCTTATGTATAAAATGGGGATGATGATAAGGCATACCTCATATGCTTTGTTTTGAGGATGAAATGAGTTAAAACATGGAAAATGCTTAAAGTAGGAAAATAAAAGACTCTCCACAAATGTTAGCTCTTAGAGACAATTTGGAACAGGTAGCAGTGATTTAAAAAAGAAAAAAAATTCCTGCCACCCAGAAAGTAATTACTATTAATATTTTGATATATTTAATTTCAGAGTTCACATCTTTTTAAAAAGGATACTGGTCTCAAACCAACACTGAAAAGATTGGCATTTCCATTACTTAGAAGAATTTCTTTAGGGTAAAAATGGGATATAAATTCAGTTCATTCAAATGAAAACAGTCCCCTATACTTTAATGGATAAAGTTTAAAAAATACAAATTTAGAGTTGCATTGGAGTGCAGAATAATTTTTGCAATGCACACAGGAAGCTGGTTGTGCATAACCACTATTGAAAAATTTCAGAAACTTAGCATCCAACCTGGTTGAGGGTGTGGGGAAATGGCAGAACACGTTTAAACACTGCTTTTGGTTGTGCAAATTGGTAAAGCCTTTTGGGAGGCTGTTAAGCAATGATGCTTATAATTTTTTTTAACTGTGCATATATCTTAGACTCACCCAAGAATATTAACAACAGCAAGTATTGTTTGCGATAGTAAAGAGTTAAAAACAATCTGTCCATGAAAAGAAGGGTAAAAATGACTAATGACAGTGCAGTGGAACTACTTCTAATAACTTCATAAGAATTTGATAACATATTAAAGGATAAATACAAAGTAACATATGACAACATTTATGTTAAAAGATAATAACTAAATTGTTAAATTCTGAGGAGCTGGTTCCGACTCACAGAGACCCTGTATGGGGTTTCCTATACTGTAATCTTTGTGGGAACAGAAAACCTCATTTTTCTGCCTCCTGAGTAGCTGGGGGGCTTACACCACCTCACAATCACTGTGAACCTGAACCCATTGCTGCTGCCACTGTGTTAATCCATTTCATTGCCACTGTGTCAATCCATTTTCTGCTGATCCTCCTTTA
>NW_006408718.1:3880090-3884430 GCF_000296735.1 Chrysochloris asiatica
TGTTATTGGTGTCTAGTATTGTAAAATTCCGCACAACAGAAAATCAAAACATAAGATATATTTTCAGCTCTGATTCAGAAGGGCAACTTATCTTCAGTAAGAATATATGTACTTTCTTTTTTTTTTTAGCTTATTTTTTAAAGTTTTTATTGTGAATTATATGATAGTTTACATATCTTTATCTTTACACTAACTTTACATTCATCCTATTGTATTTTATTTCATTGCAATGATTACAATCCCCTCCATGTATCATCATCATCAAACAACCAAAGGATACACCCTGCAAGTCTACCCCCGTGGCCGTCAGCATACTGCTCTTCTCCCTCCCTGAGTCCTGAGTCCCCAGCTGCTCCATCTCTCCACATCATCATCTCTGCCTCCATCTCTGGCATTCCTGCTTCTCTGGGTAGGGCCTCAAACTCCACTCCTCTCCCTTGATGGTCCCAGGGACCTCTGCTCCAGGACTGCAAACTCAACGACTCCCTTCTTTTTGTCACAAAACATCTACCTTTACATTTCCAACCCTCACAGTCAGTACTGATAGCAATTATTCACTATCGCACCACAAGAGTCTCATCCCCATCTCCTTTCATCAGGCAGATTGGAAACCACTCAGTGGAGATTCTAACTTCCCCTGCACTCTCTAGAACAAGGCTTCCTCTTGAAAGCTTGTAAGCCAATCACTTCTTGCCTTTGTTACTCTCCCTGCCCCTCCCTTTTTGGGTAGACAATGTCCAAGTTGCCCATTTCTGTCAGCCCTGTGTACCGAGGGCGTGGGAATGATCTTTGCTGTAAAGATTGTTCCCTCTTTTGAACGACTACATCCATAAGTATAGGTCAAGTTCATCAAATTGTAGCATACTCTGGTAGTGTAGTGGTTATGAATCGGGCTGCGAACCTTAAGGTCAGCGGTTCAAAACTACCAGCTGCTCCGGGGGAGAAAGATGAGGCTTTCTACTCCTGTAAAGATTTACACCCTCGGAAACCCTATACAGGGTTGCTATGGGTCGGAACCGACTCGATGGCACATAACAACAACAACAACAACTCTTTCTTCCCCCTCATCTTTCTTCTTATAGTTGAGTTCTGATCATCCAGCCATTGAGGCCAGGTTAAGTGGGTACTATCTGCAAATATGAGTGTACTTTTTCATCTCCCCTCTCTTCATATTAGCTGGATGCTTCACTATTCACTCTAGTCCTCTCTGGCTATGTCACTGTTTCTGGGTCCGAAAGTCCCCAGGTCTTGCCATACTACTGGCCAACCAGGGCTCAACCCGGGTTCACAAGAGTCTATTGAACGTGGTCGGACTTAACTCACAACTACATTGCTGTTTTACCCCACTTCCCCTTATCGGTGACCAAGGTGGTCACCAGCCAGAACACATGCCTACTTGTTTTTTTCCAATTGTGTCTTAGTCTTGGAAGGGAGTTTGCCCTGAGGGCACCCAACCACTTGCCTTGATGGATCCCTGGCAAACAACTTGCTTGTTCTTAAGTAGTCAGTCAGACTGCTGTTATTGTTTTTGATTTTTCCTGCCGCTATTTCTTTCACAAAGTATTTTCTGTTCTTCTAGCCACTCCAGGCTGTTCTCCTTGTCCTTTCAAGTGGAAATGTCCCACCTCAGAAGATTCTGGATGGGGTTCAGAATTCCACCTATGATTTTATGCAGTGCAATCGCTCCACAGGAAGCTTCTTTCACTGGGCAACTTCTAGTCTCCTTTAAGGTATTCCAGTCAGTTACAGGCTGAAGATGGACTTATAAGCTTTCTATAGTGATGTTTCTGGCTATTCTTTTCTCTCCTCCTAAAGTGTCTATTTTACAATGGTAGGGAAGGGAAACCAAGATTCAAAAGACAGCCAAGTATCTTAACATCATTTTCCCTCTTTTACCTATTCAAACCGTGCCTCAATCCCTGTATCCCAGAGCCCTGTTGTTCCAACGTTGTACGTACATCATTATTTACCTCTGTCCCACTTAGTCCATTCAAACCTGCTTAACTGTTCTCCCATTTGCCTTGTTCTTCCATCCCCCTTCCTCTTTTGTTTATTACCCACCCACCTCCCACCCCCAGCACCCAAGCTATCCTGTGTCTATTCCCTACCCTGTGCTCCACCTTCCATGCCCTCCCCTCAAACCATCCCATACATTCCGGTAACCAGCAAATAATTCACCCCCTGCCACGCCTTTTAGTGTGGATTCTTTTTTTAAAAAGTTTTTATTGTGAATTATGTGGGTCTACATGGGAAAACATCAGTTTTACATTCATCCTATCATATTTTGTTTCATTGCAATGTTTGCAATCTCCTCCACACCATCAAACAACCAAAGGGTATACCCCACAGGCCCACCCCTCTAGTCATCAGCACACAGCCCCACTCCCTCCCTGAGTCCAGTGTCCCCAGCTGCTCCATCTGTCTATGTCATCATCTCTGCCTCCATTTCTGACTTCACTGCTCCTCTGGGTTGGGTCCTGCACTCCACTCTTCTCACTTGATGGTCCCAGGGATCTCTGCTGCTGGACTGCAAAATCAATCACTCCCCTCCTTTTGTTACAAAACATCTACCTTTACATTTCTGACCCTCACAGTCAGTCCTGATAGCAATTCTTCCCTATTGCACCACAAGCATCTTATCCCCATCTCCTTTCATTAGCCCAGTCCCAATAGATCAGAAATCATTCAGTGGAGATTCTACCTTCCCTACCCCATCTGGAACTAGGCTCCTTCTTGAAAGTTTGTAAGCCAGTCACTTCTTGCCTTTGTAGCCTCCCCTCCCCCATTTTGGGCAGCCAATGTCCAAGTTGCCCAACCCTGTCGACCCTGTGTACTGAGGGGGTGGGAGTGATCCTCACTGTAAAGATTTGTACCCTTTTTTGAGCTACTACATCCATGTTGTTGTTGTTGTTGTTAAGTGCCATCGAGTCGGTTCTGACCCATAGCAGAAACAGGGTTTCCGAGGCTGTAAATCTTTATGGGAGCAGAAAGGCTCATCTTTCTTCCGTGGAGCAGCTGGTAGTTTTGAACTGCTGACCTTGCAGTTCCCAGCCCAATTCGTAACTACGCTTAAGTATAGTTTATCAAATTGTAGTGGGTTACTCTTTTTTTTTTCCTCTTGTTTTTCCTTCTAGTTGAGTTTTGATCATCTGGTCATTGAAGCCAGGTCAAGTGGGTACTGTCTGCAAGTATGGGTGTTCCTGTGCATCTCCTCTCACTTCACATCAGCTGGACACTTCACTCTCCACTCTAGTCTTCTGTGGCCATGTCGCTGCCTCTGGGCCCAGGAGTTTCCAGGTCTTGCCATACTGCTGGCCATCCAGGTCTCCACCCAGGCTCACAGGAGTCTATTGAATGTGGTTGGACCCAGCTACCAACTTCATTGCGGTTTTTCCCTCTCTTCCCCTTTAATCAGTGACCAACATACCTGCTTGTGTATTTCCCCGAGTCTCAGTCTTGGAAGGGGGTTTGAGCTGAGGGGACCCAACCACCTGCTTTGATGAGTCCCAGGGGAACAGCTAGCTTGCTTGTTCTTGTAGTAGTCAATCAAACTGCCTTTATTGTTTTTGATTTTTCCTGCCGCTCTTTCTTTCACAAAGTATCTTCTGTACTTCCAGTTGCTCCAGGCTGTTCTCCTTGTCCTTTCAAATGGAAATTTCCCACCTCAGAAGATTCTGGATGGGGTTCAGGATTCCACCAATGGTCTTATGCAATACAAAGGCTCCACAGGAAGCTTCTTTCACTAGGCAACTTCTAGCCCCCTTTAAGGTATTCCAATCAGTTATAGGCTGAAGATGGACTTACAAGCTTTCTACAGAGATGTTTCTGATTATTCCTTTCTCTTCCATTCAAGTGTCTATTTTACAATGGTAGGGAAGGGAAACCAAGATTCAAAAGACAGCCAAGCATATTAACACTATTCTTCTCTTTTAGCTATTCAAGCCATGCCTCAATCCCTGTAACCCGGAGCCCTGTTGTTCCAATTTTGCGCATACATCCTTAATTACCTCTGTTCCACTTAGTCTATACAAATCAGCCTAATTGTTCTCCTATCTGTCTTGCTCTTCCATCTCCCATCCCTGTCTTGTGTATTGCCCACCCCTCCAGCACTCAAGCTATCCTGTGTCTATTCCCTACCCTGTGCTCCACCTTGCACTCCTTCCCCTCAACCCACCCCATATATTCCTGTAACCAGAAAAGAATTAAAAAATTTTTTTCTCCTTTTATTGTGGGTTCTTTTTCTTAATATTTTACAATAATGATTATGCAGTATTTCTCCTTTTGTGACTGACTAATTTCACTTTTTTTGTCAAGAAAACAAAAATCCTCACCACTGGACC
>NW_006408718.1:3906579-3937360 GCF_000296735.1 Chrysochloris asiatica
TTCCATGTTCTGATTTTCAATGGATGTTTACAGCTGTTTGTCTTCATTTTGAGTTGTGCCTCATCAGCAAATGAAGGTCCCGCGGGCTTTTCTCCCACAGGCTTCACTCCATTCACATAATCACGGTCAGCTCTACTTTGAGGAGGCAGCACTTCCCCAGTCACATTTTGAGTGCCTTCCAACCTGAGGGGCTCATTTTCCAGCACTATATCTGACAATGTTTCTCTGATATTCATAAGGTTTTCAGTTAGTAAATATTTGGAAGTAGTTCATTACTCTTTCTTCCTAGTCTGTCATTGTCTGGAAACTCATCTGAAACCTGTCCACCATGTGTGACCCTGCTTGTATTTAAAATACTGGTGGCATAGCTTTCAGAATCACAGCAACTCACAAGCCACCACAGTCTGACAAATTCTTGCTATACATGTCCTTAAATAAGACCCAGATCTTAAGTCATCTCCTTTTCAAGCCTTCATTAACTATCATAGGTGGATATTCCCTTCTGCACCTATTATTTTGTAATTATGTGTCTCCATGACTAGACTGTGATCTCTATAAAGACAAAACTCTCTTTGATTAACCATTGTATCTTAAGTGATAAATAAAGGCTCACAGCTAAAATATATTCAATAAACTGAATAAATGAGCCTTATCTTGAAACATTTGAGGTCCTGGTGTGGCCCTGTGGACTAATGTGTCAGACCATAAAGTCATTTCAACTGCAAGGTGGGTGGTTCAAGCTCACCGGTTGCTCCTTGGAAACCCTATATAGGGTCACTATGGGTTGGAATCGACTCGATGGCACTTAACAACAATATCTTGAAACATTTGCATTATGAATTATGACTTTCTAAGCATAAACCTTGAATGAGGCATTTCAAGGACAGAATGAAAGACCTATGGAATTTTAAGATCTTGAGCTCATTCCAGAGAAATGTTTCAAACATAAAAACTAAATAGAGGTCAGCCTCATTTAAAGAGTCCATGAAATATTTGAACAATTCTGCTCCAAAAGAAGACAGGAGTGATTTCAAATTCCTGTATGCAGAGGAGAAATTGCTTATAGATTTTGCCTCATTATCTTGGGACATTTTAGGTGAGTAATAATTCTAATGTCTTAGATCATTTCAGTGCTTTATAGTTTATAAGTAGCTTTCCCAGAGGGGTAATATTCACTTTTCTTGCTGGCCCCAAATCCACTTGACTAATAATGATATTCTTATTGAAATGAAGACATATATCATAGTGGCAGGTAGGATGGATTTTGGAATCAGCATTCAAACCAGTTTATTAGATGTGAAACAACAGATAAGTTATATAATTCCTGTAAATCCTTAGTAGCTGTACCCATTGTTGAGATAAATATCATCTACTTCCTAGTGTTACTGTGAAAAGTGAACAAAATCATGTCAGCAAAGTTCTTAGCACAGAATCGAGTTCTATATTAAATGGCAGTTATTGTGTTGTTGTATTGTGGTGGCTTGGAGCCTATGCCAGGCATTTAAAAATACAGGCATTTAAAAATACCAGCAGGGTCACCCATGGGTGGACAGGTTTCAACTGAGCTTCTAGAAGAAGACTGACAAAAATAAGGAAAGATATGCTACTTCCAAATAGTTAAGTCACTGAAAACCTTATGAATAGCAGTGGAACACAGTCAGCACCATAATATTGAATACTGAAACATGATGAAGTGTACCAGAATATTGTCAGATATAGTGCCTGAAAGAAGAGCCCTGCAAGTTGGAAGGTAATAAAATACAACTGGGGAAGAGCTGCCTCCTCAATGTAGAGTTGACTGTTATTATAAATGGAGTAAAGGCATCGGAATCTTCATTTGCTGACGTGACACAATCAAAATGAAGGGAAAAAGCTGCAAACATCCGCTAATAATCAGAACATGGAATGTACAAAGTATGACTCAAGGAAAATTTGAAATTGTAAAAAATGAAATGGAACATATAAACATCAATATCCTAGGCATTAGTGAGCTGAAATGGACTGGTATTGGCCATTTTGAATCTGGCAATCAGATGGCTTTCTATGCAAGGAATGACAAATTGAGGAGGAATAGAATCACATTCATAATCAAAAAGAACATATCAAGATCTGTCTTGAAGTACAACACTGGCTATAATAGGATAATATCAACATGCCTACAAGGAAGACCAGTTAATACCACTATTATTAAAATTTATGTACCAACCCTAATGCCAGTGATGATGAGATTGAAGAATACCACCAATTTCTTCAGTCTGAAATTGATCAAACAGGCAAATCAAGATGTATTGATAATTACTGGTGATTGGAATACAAACGTTGGAAGCAAAGATCAAGGATTAGTGCTTGGAAAATATGGACTTAGTGATAGAAACGATACTGGAGATTGAATGATAAAATTTTGCAAGACCAATGACTTGTTCATCACAAATACCTTTTCTAAACAACATGAAAGTTGACTATACACATGGTCCTCAACAGTTGGAATACACAGAAATAAAATTGACTACATTTGTGGAAAGAGACAGTGGAAAAGTTCTCTATTATCAGTTAAAACAAGGACAGTAGGAGACTGTGGAATAGACCATAAATTTCTCTTATGCAAATTCAAACTGAAGCTGAAGAAAATGAAAACAAGTCCAGGAGAGCCAAAATACGACCTTGAATAAATTCCACCTGAATTTAGAGATCATCTGAAGAACAGATGTGATACATTAAACACTAAAGACAGAAGACCAGAGGAGTTGTGGGATGACATTAAGATCATCACACAGGAAGTAACCAAAAGGTCATTAAGAAGACAAGAAAGAAGGAAAATATCAAAACGGATGTCAAAAGAGATTCTGAAACTCATTCTCCAGCATAGAGATGCTAAAAGAAATGGAAAAAGTAAGGAGGTACAAGAGCTGAACAGAAAATTTCAAAGGTCAGCTCAAGAAGACAAAGTCAAGTATTATAAAGAAATGGAGTCAGAAAACCAAAAGGGAAGAACACACATTTCTCAAGCTGAGGGAACTGAAGAAAAAATTCAAGCCTCAATTTGCTATATTGAAAGATTCTATGGGAAAATTATTGAATGATATAGAAAGTATCAAAAGAAGATGAAAGGAATACACAGAGTCACTGTACCAAAAGAAATGGTGGGTGTTCAACCATTTCAAGAGTTAACATATGATCAAGAATGAATGATCATGAAGGAAGAAGTCTAGGTACATTGAAGACATTGGCAAAGAACAAGGCACTGGAAATTGATGAAATACAAATCTAAATCTTTCAACAAACTTATGTGGAGGCACTCGCTTAGCTATGCCAAGAAATTTGGAGGACAACTACCTGGCCAACTGACTGAAGAAACCCATATTTGTGCCCATTTCTAAGAGAGGTGACTCAACAGAATGCGGAAATCATTGGGCAACATCACTGATACCCAATGGAAGTAAAGTTTTACTAAAGGCAATACAAAAATGGCTGAAAACATACATTGATAGAAAACTGCCAGAGGTTCAAGCCAATTTCAGAAGATGGCATGGAATGAGGGATATAATTGCCAATGTCAGATGTATCTTGGCTGAAAGCAGAGAATCCCAGAAAGATGTTACCTGTGCTTTATTGACTATGTAAAGGCTTTCGATTGTGTGGATCATGGCAAGCTATGGACAGCATTGCAGAGAATGAATATTCCAGAACACTTAATTGTGCTCATGAAGAACCTGTACATAGACCAAGAAAAGTTGTTCAAACATAATAAGGGAAAACTGAATGGTTTAAAATTAGGAAAGATGTGTGATAGGGTTGTATTCTTTTACCATACGTATTCAATCTGTATGCTGAGGAAGCTGGATTATATGAAGAACAATGTGGCCTCAGGATAGAAGGAAGATTCATTAGCAACCTGTGATATATAGATGATACAACCTTGCTTACTGAAAGTGAAGAGGACTTAAAATACTTACTGATGAAGATAAAAGACCACAGCCTTTGGTGTGGGTTGCATCTCAATATAAAGAAAACAAAAACCCTCACCACTGGAAAAATAGACAACATTCATATAAATGGAGAAAAGATTGAAGTTGTCAATGACTTCATTTTGCTCAGGTCCACCATCAACGTTCATGGAAGCAGAAGTCAAGAAATCAGACAATGTATTGCATTGGGCAAATCTGTGGCACAAGAACTCTTTAAAGAGTTGATGATCAAAAATGTCAGTTTGAGGACTAAGGTGCACCTGACCCAATCTATGGTATTTTTAATAATCTCATATGCATGTGCAAGTTGAACAGTAAATAAGGAAGATCGTAGAAGAATTGATGTATTTGAGTTGTGGTGTGGAAGAGAATATTAAATGTACCATAGACTGCCAAAAGAACAAAATGATCTGTGTTGGAAGAATTGCAGCCAGAGTGCTCCTAGGAAGCCAGGATGACCAGACTTTGTTTCTCATACTTCACACATGCTGTCAGGAGGGATTGGTACCTAGAGAAGGATACCATGTTTGGTAAAGTGGAGGGTCAGAGAGAAAGAGGAAGACCCCAATGTGATGGATTGGCACAATGGCAGCAGTGATGGACTCAAGCATAGCAATGATTATGAGGTTGGCCCAGGACCGGGTAGTGTTTGTTCTGTTGTGCATAGGGTCACTACGAGCCAGTGCTGACTTAATAGCAACCAACAACAACAACAGAAGAAGAATTGATGCATTTGAGTTATGGTGTTGGAGGAGAATATTAAGTGTACCATGGACTTCCAAAGTTACAAACCAATCTGTGTTGGATGAAGGGCAATCAGAATTATCCTTGGAGCCTAGGATGGTCAGACTTTATTTCTCCTGCTTCGGACATATTATAATGAAGGATCAGTCCCTAGGAATGGGTATCATGTTTGGTAAAGTGGAGGGTCAGAGAAAAATAGGAAGACCCTTGTCAAGATGGACTGGCACCATGGCAGCACAAGTGGGCTCAAGCGTATCAATGACTGTGAGGTTGGTGCTGATGGGCAGTGTGTCGTTCTGTTCTACATACGGCTGTTATGATTTGGTACCAACTCAATGGCGCCTAACAACAATAACATTGTAGATAGTGGAGTCCTGGTGCGGCACTAGGATAAGCACTGGACTGCAATGCCAGTTTGAACCACAAAGTTGGTGATCCAAATCCACCAGCATCTCCTCAGAAATCCTATACAGTGTCTATTGGAGTTGGAACCAATTAGAGGGTAAATAAGTCAGGCAATGAAAGAACTATCAAACATTGTATACTGGTTGCTATAGAGTTGATTCGGACTCATGAGACCCTGTTGTTGTTGTTAAGTGCTGTTAAGTCGGTTCAGACCCATAGCAACCCTGTCTAGGGCTTCCAAGGAGTGGTTTGGTGAATTTGAACCAAATTTGACCTGGCTGTTCAAACCAACCTTGTGGTCAAGTGCTTATCCTACCATGCCACACCAGAATGCCTATTTGTGTCATAATAAGACTGTGGTATAAAGGGTCTTCAGTGACTGATTTTTTTTGGAAGTCAATATGCCTTTCTTCCAAGGTGCCTATGGGTAGACTAAAACTGTCAATCATTTAATCAGGAGCTGAGTGCATGTCAAACATCTGCACTCAGGGATTCCTCAAACAGTGTAGATAAACAGAATCCTGGATAAAGGAAATTAAAAGCTTAGGGAAAAAACCCCCAAAATCCAACAATAAAAACAAACCTGTTGGGCAGGAGACACCAACATGGATGCCTGATTACTTGCTTTGATGTTTTTGTGCTCTGGCATAGGCAGGCAAGAGTTAAAAGGTGTGTGATATTTAACTAGAAGAAGGAATTGAGACCTTTTTTTAGAAAGGACTTAGAAGGATGATTTCTTTTGCTTGACTATTGAATTCATGTAATCAGAAAGCCAGAAAGAATTCCAAGAGTCTCTCATCATTAAGAATCCACAGAATAAACAGCATTATACTCTGAGTCTCTTATGTGGTTCTAATTGCACATTGTTTTTGACTTAATAATACCTTATGACTCCATCGCACATTATAGTTTTCAAAATGTTTTTACTTGGATAACTAATTTAATCCTTACAGCAACACTACTGCTACTGTGTGCTGTCTAGTCAGTTCTGACTCAAAACCTTGTATAGTTTCTGAGGAAACCCATCTTAACAGGAGCAGAAAGTCTCATGTTTCTTCTGAGGACATCCTGGGGGATTCCAGCTGTTGACCTTGCATTAGCTGCCCAATGGGTAGGGTAACCCACTAAGACAGCAACACTAGGAGGCAGTTAAAGTTATCATTATGTTATAGATTCAGCTCAGCTCAATTCCACTGAACAAACATTTACTGAGCATCTACTTTGTGCCTGGTAAGTGCAGCTAGAGTGCTCCTTGGGGGCCAGGATGGCCAAACTTCGTCTCTCATACTTTGAACATATTTTCCGGAGGGACCAGTCGCTGGAGAAGGATATCATGTTTGGTAAGGTGGAGGGTCAGAGAAAAAGGGAAGACCCCCCCCCCCAGTGAGATGGCTTGGCCAAGTGACAGCATCAATGGGCTCAAATGTGGCCACAATAGTGAGGTTGGCTCAGGACCAGGCAGTGTTTCGTTCTGCTGTGCAAAAGGTATTGACCTGATGGCACCTAACAACAATAACAACAACATTCTGCTCTACATTGGGATTTTGGTTAATCACAGCATAATGTGGGTGACACACACCTGTTGCAGTCAAATCAATTCTGAATTATAGTGACACTATAGAACAGAGTGGGGTCCTGGTGTGGCACTCTGGGTTAATGTGCTGAAATGCAAAGTCAGTGTGAACTGCAAAGTTTGCGGTTTGACCTAACCAGCTGCTCCTCAGAAACCCTCTATGGGGTCACTATGGGTTGGCACAGACTCAATGGCCCTAACAGAGTAGAACTGTTCCAGTGGGTTTTCAAGACTACAAACTTTATAGAACTAGGAATGCTAAAAGTGCCATGGACTGCCCAAAGAACCAATAGATCTGTTTTGGAAGAAGTGCAGCCAGAGTGCTCCTTAGAGGCCAAGATGGTCAAACTTCATATCTCATACTTCGGACATATTGTCAGCAGGGAACAGTCACTGGAGAAGGATGTCATGTTCGGTAAGGTGGAGGGTCAGAGAAAAAGAGAAAGACTCCCAACGAGATGGATTGTCCAAGCGGCAGCATCGATGGACTCAAGTGTGGCAACTGTAGTGAGGTTGGCCCAGGATCGGACATTTTTTCATTCTGCCGTGCATAAGGTCGCTGTGAGTCGGTGCTGACTCGATGGCACCTAACAACAACAACAAGGTTCTTTATAGTGTCTGGTGGGCTTAAACCTTGGACATTTCAAATAGTAGCTGAGCTCTTAACTACTGCACCAGCAGGGTTTAAGTGACAAACACAGACCAACACTAATGACTCAAGCATTTGAAAGTCTCTGCCTGAGGGAGAAAGATACTGGGGTTTCTGAGGTTAACCAATGTGCCCAGAGTCATAAAGCAAGTGAAGAGTGGGAATTTGCATCTGGAATTTCCAACTCTCTGCTCAGTTTTCTTCCTGGGCACAGTGTTGAGACTTGTAATTCAGTGTGTGGAAGAGGTGAGTTCAGATCTTTTGTTTAGTATGTTGTTAAGTGCTATTGAGTAGGTTCCAACTCACTGAGACCCTGTGGAAGGTTTCTGAGACTAAATCTTTGCAGGAACAAAATGTCTCATCTGTTTCCTATGGAGTGGCTGGTGGGCTCAAACATCTGATCTTGTGGTTCACAGTCCAATTCTTATCCTACAGAGCCACTGCACTCCTTTTGTTTAATATCGTATATATACTATATTGCTGTTGTTCTGTGTTGCTGAGTTGGTTCGTACTTACTCATAGAGTTTACGAGGAGCAGCTGGTGGGTTTGAACTGCCAATTCTTTGGTTCACAGTCCAGTGCTTATCCTACAGTGTCACACCAGGAATATGTTGTTGTTTTAGGTGCCATCGAGTTGGCACCAACTCATAGCGACCCTATGCACAACCAAATGCCCTGTCTTGGGCTGACCTCATTGTCATTGCTACGCCTGAGCTCATCGCTGCCATCACTGTGCAAAGCCATGTCGTTAGGGGTCTTCCTCTTTTTCTCCGACCCTCCACTTTACCAAACACGATATCCTTATCTAGTGACTAGTCCTTCCTGACAACATGACTGAAGTATGAGAGATGAAGTCTGGTCATCATGACTTCCAGGGAGCACTCTGGCTGTACTTCATCCAACACAGATCTATTTGTGCTTTTGACAGTCCATGGTATATTCAATATTCTTATCCAACACCATAATTCAAATGCATAACTTGATGCATTTGATACATTTGAGTTATGGTGCTAGAGTATATTCTGAGTGTGAGTCAAAACTTCCTCCGGCATTTTTTATCTGTGAGCTGTAGATGGTGATCAGTGTAAGATAGGCCTTATTGACATAAAAAAATTTGAGGAAAGAAACTTGGGACAGTAGCCAAGATGGGTGCAAACATTTAACATCCCAGGCCTCCTTCCAGGGCCTGAATGACTGTTCTTGTGCCCTTGGGGGTTCATACTGTACTTGACAACTTCCCAGACAGAGTCTCATTTCCTTTTACAATTTAATGTCTGCTTCTATCTTCCATGATACCCCATCTCTCTCAGTTATCCTTGGAAACTGACAACCATGCTTACCACCCACCCACTATGATGGCTTCATGTGTTCTATTTTTATTGATTCAAACACAAATTTCCCAGGCAATGCTTAGGTGTCACAAATGATTCTTAGCTATTATTAATGGTTATGGTAGACTTGGCTCTCACTCCTGGCAACCTTATGGATTGATAACAGAACCAGACATTGCCTGGCTCTGCACCATCTTCATGATTGTTAGCATTTCTGAGTTCACTGTTGTAGAGCTACAGTGGGTTAATTCATCTCATTTTCATTGACCATCTGTTTTACCAAACACAGTGTTTTTCTTGAGCAATTGGTCTTTCCTGACAAGAAAGATCTCACCATTCTTGCTTCTAAAGCATAATCTGATTATATTTATTCTAAGATTGATTTGTTTAGACTTTTTGTAGTTCATAAGATAGCTAATACTTTCATGAACTGAACTCACCAAGTCTTCTATCTTCCTTTTATCTAGGTGTGGGGAATACAGAGATGGGCACAGTAGAAGTCTCTGGTATGTGTTGTTTCACTTCAGTGTTTTTTGTTTGTTAGGTGCCATAAGGTTGATACCGACTCATAGCGACTTTATACACAACAGAACAAAATGCTACCCTGTCCTGCACCAACCTCACAATTGTTGCTACACTTGAGCCCATTGCTGCTGCCACTGTGTCAATCCATTGGGGGGTATTCCTCTTCTTCACTGACCTTCGGCTTTACCAAGCATGATGGCCTTCTCCACGGACTGGTCCCTCCTAATGATACATCTGGAGTATGAAAGACAAAGTCTGGCCTTTCTGATTTACAAGGATCGCTCTGGCTATACTTTTTCCAACACAGATTCATCTGTTCTTTTGGCAGTCCATGGTACTTTCACTATATTCCTCCAACATCATAACTCAATTACATCAATTCTTCTATAAGGTTTTCCTTATTCATTGTCCAACTTTCAGATGCATATGAGGTTATTGAAAGTACCATGGCTTGTGTAAGGTGCACCTTAATCCTCAAGCTGACATCTTGCTCTTCAACACTTAAAAAGGCCTTATGCAGCAGATTGGCCTAATGCAATACTTTTTTTGATTTCTTGACTGCTGCTTCCATGAGAGCTGATGGTTGATCAGAGCAAAATGAAGTCTTTGACAAATTCAATCTCTTCTCTAGCTATCTTTATGATGTTTATTGGTCCAGTGGTGAAGATTTTTGTTTTCTTTACATTGAGGTTCAACCAATACAGAATGCATAGTTTTTAATCTTAATCTATAAGTATTTTAAATCCCCTTCATTTTCAGAAGCAAGATTGTATCATCTGCATATCTCAGATTGTTAGAGTCTTCCTCCAATTTTGAAGTCATGTTTTTCTTTATTTAATGTAGCTTTTCAGATTATTTGCTCAGCATACAGGTTGAGTAAATATGGTGAAAGAATACAACTCAATCCACCTTTATTAATTTAAAACCATTCAGTGTTTCCTTGTTCTGTTCAAACAACTGCCTCTTGTTCTATGTACACGTTCCTCATGAACACAATTAAGTGTTCTAAAATACTCATTCTTTGCTATGTTGTCTATAACTTGTCACCATCCACACAATCAAAAGCCTTTGCACAGTCAATAAAGCACAGATAAACATCTTTCTGGTATTCTCAGCTTTCATGCAAGATCTATCTGATGTCAGTAATGATATCCCTCGCTCCATAGCCTCTTCTGAATGTGGTTTGAACCTATGGAGGCTCTCTGTCAATGTATGGTTGCAGCTATTTTTGGATTATCTTTAGCAAAATTTTACTTGTATGAGATATTAATGGAAGTGTCCAATGACATCCTCATTGGAATGGGCACAAATATGGATTTGTTTCAGTCAGTTGGCCAGGTAGTTGTCCTCCAAATATCTTGGCATAAATGAGTGAGTGTCTCCAGTGCTACATCTGTTTGTTGAAAATTTTCAATTTGTATTCCATCAATTCCTGAAAACCTTGTTCTTTGCTAATGCCTTCAATGGACCTTGGGCTTTTTCCTTCAGTATCATTGACTCTTGATCATATGGTACATCTTGAAATAGTTGAATACCGACCATTTCTTTTTGGTACAGTGACTCTGTATATATTTTCATCTTCTTTTGATGTTTTCAGCATCATTCAATATTTTGCCTGTTGTTAAGTGCTGTCGAATTGGTTCTGACTTGTAGTGACCCTGTATATGGTTTCCATGGAGCAGCTGGTGACTTTGAGCAACTGACCTTGAAGTTCAAACTGACTTGTGGTCCTGTGCTTATCCTACAGCACCACACAGAGAATCCTTTAATATTGTAAGTCAAGGTTTAAAAATTTCCTTCTGTTCTTTCAGCTTGAGAAAAGCTAAGCATTTTCTCTTTTGGTTTTCTAATTCCAGGCTTTGTACATTTTGTTATAATATATGACTTTATTTTCTCTAGCTCACCTTTAAAATTTTCTACCTAACTCTTAATTTCCTCATTTCTTCCATTCGTTTTAGCATCTCTATGCTGGAGAGCAAGTTTCAGAGTCTTTTCTTACATCCATTTTGGTCTTTTCCTTCTTTCTTGTCTTCTTAAATGACCTTTTGCTTTCTTCCTGTGTGCTGATCTTAATATCATCTCACAGCTCTTCTGATCTTTGGTCTTCATTGTCTAATTCATCAAATCTGTTCTTCAGACCTGTAAATTCAGGTGACATATGTTCAAAATCATATTTTGGCTCTTATGGACTTGTTTTTATTATCTTCAGCATCAGTCTAAATTTGCATATGAACGATTGATGGTCTGTTCCATAGTCTGCCCCTGGCTTCCTTTTGATTGATAATATGGAGCTTTTTTCCATCATGTCTTTCCACAGATGTAGTCAATCTGATTTCTGTGTATTCCATATAGTCAGGTCCATGTGTACAGTCATGTTTTATGTTGTTTAAAATGGTATTTTCAATGAAGTAGTCATTGGTTTTACAAAATTTTATCATGTTCTTTCCAGCATCGTTTCTATCACCAAGGCCATATTGTCCAACAAATGATCCTTTTTCTTTGTTTTCAGCCTTTCCACCAGTAATTATCAGCGCATCTTGATTGCATGTTTGATCATTGATTTCAGCCTGAAGAAATAGATAGAATTATTCAATTTTATCACTGGCTTTAGTGGTCGGTGCATAAATTTGAATAATATTGACATTAACTTGTCTTCCTTGTAGACTGATGGATTATTATCTAATCACAAAACAGCATTGTACTTCAAGACAGATCTTGATATGTTTGTTCTTTCTGATGATGACTGAGACACCATTCCGCCTCAATTTGTCATTCCGGGCATAGTAAACCATGTGATTATCAGTTTCAAAGTGTCCAATACCAGTCCATTTCAGCTCACTAATGTTTAACATTTGATGTTTATGTGTTCCATTTCAATTTTGACAATTTTCAATTTTCCTAGATTCATACTTTGTACATTTCCATTTCCAACTATTAATGGTTGTTACAGCTGTTTCTCATCATTTTGAGTTGTACCCCATCAGCAAATGAAGGCCCCAAAGGATTTATTCCATTTGAGTCTTCATGGTCAACTCTACTTTGAGGAGGCAGATCTTCCCCAATTGTATTTTGAGTGGCTTCCAACCTGAGGGACTGAATTTCTCATGCTATATCTGATAGTATTCTGGTGCTCTTCTTCATCTCTCCATATTCAATAATCTGGTGCTATCTGACAGTGTTCCACTACTATTCATAAGGTTTTCAGTGATGACATATTTGGAGGTAGTCCGTCTCTCTTTCTTCCTAGTCTGTCTTTGTCTGGAAGCATATCTGAAACCCCTTCCCCATGTTTAACCCTGCTGGTATTTGAAATACCAGTGCATAGCTTCCAGAATCACAGCAACATGCAAGCCACCACAGTACAACAAACTGACAAGACAAGTGGTGGTGAGTTTGGATGCTGTGGAATAAAGAATTTAGAGTAATGATACACTAAATAAAGTAGACTTTATCTTTAGTTCTAGATAAATGACCCTTGGAGTAATTGTGGTACTTAAGTCAGGCCACACTGGAGGGTCTGTGCTGACCAGTGAGGCTGGACAGACTAGAAAAGATTCATCTGGGAGACCAATACCAACAAGCCTCAGGAGGTGCGATGTTGTCTGTTTTGCAGGACTGGTTAATCAAAGCCTGGGACACTTGGCTCAGAGAGATTCCTGACTGGTGAAGGGAGGGCGGTATGCTGTCTCTGAGACACAGCCAATTCACATTGGGAACATTCCAGACTTCGCTTATACATCTCTTCCTCATGACGATCCTGTTGTATATCCTTTTACTCTAAGCACTCGACAACAAGACCAATCTGCCATTCAAACTCACTAGCTGCATCACAGAAATCCTATACAGGGTCGTTATGGGACAGAAACGACTTGATGGCACTTAACAACAGCAATGGAATAAAAATGAGTTTTGATGGTGCAACAGTTAGGCACTCGACTGCTAATCAAAAGGTTGGCAGTTCAAACATACCAGCTGCTCTGTAGTAGAAATGATTTGACAATCTGCTCCCCAAAAGATTACAGACTAGGAACCCTTCTAAGACATCTCTACTCTGCCATATAGGGGTACTATGAGTTGGAATCGATTGGATGGTGCACAGCTAATGTGCTTATAACACTGGTAATCATAAGTATATCGTCTGTGAGTTCTGTAAGTCATTCCTGTGGATGGATACAAAGATACCTTATAGGGAGCTTATAAGGTCTGCCATAGCCTTGGGTAGCTAGGGATAGAGCAAGAAACAGAGAAAGTGTGTGGAGTGAGGTGTGAGGTGACTGGTTTCAAATATCATTATGGAAAATGGGTAAAAAGGGACCTGATTGAGCCCTGCCTCCTCGGGATCAGCATTATGCTGATTCTCATTCATGAAGCTATTGTCAAAGGTACAAAATTTTTTACTTTCAAAATCACAGTTATAAACTATCTTATAAGCACCTGAAGTCCTGCTTGCAGTCAGCTGGAGCATCACTCCTCACACTTGCACGTGCCTAAAAATCACCCAGAAATCTTGTGAAAATGCATATTCTGACTTAGGAAGCCAGGGTGTATCTCAAAAGTTTATATTTCCAGTAAGTTCCTTGGGGATGCTGATGCTGCAAATTAGAGATCACAATGTGTAAAGTGCAAAATGAGAAAACATCCATACATGAGGCTGGTGGTCACAAATAGCAGCTATGAAGACATGTGTTCCTATGGGGCTCAGGGAAAACCGAATATCTCTGCTGGTCTACTGAGGCTGGATAACAAGTGATGCTGTCTGGGGAGGTGACCCTGAATGGTGTATACAGTTAACACACTGACCTACTGCCCCAGAGGTTCAAAGTTTGTCCATTTAGCGATGTCTTCGAAGAAAGACCTGGTGATCTGCTTCCTGAAAAACCCGCTCGCTGAAAACCCTATGGCACATTCACCTCTACTTTGACACAAGTGACATCGCCAGGAGTTGGAATTGACTCCAAAGCAACTGGTCTGACTGCAAACTGACAGCACAGTTTAATCTAAGGGATTATGAGGTTTACTCACTCACCCCCCAAAATATACAGACCTATGGGTTCAGTCCCAGATGACAATAAGGCAAATATCACAACCTCATATGCATGCAAAAGCTGGACAGTGAATAAGGAAGACTGGAGAAGAATTGATGCCTTTGAGGTATGGTGTTGGAGGAGAATATTGAAAGTGCCATGGGCTGCCAAAAGAACCAACAGATTTGTGTTGGAAGAAGTGTAGCCAGAGTGCTACTTGGAGGCCAGGATGGCCAAACTTCATCTCTCTCATACTTTGGACATGTTGTCAGAAGGGACCAGCTGCCGGAGAAGGATATCATGTTTGGTAAGGTGGAGGGTCAGAGAAAAAGAGGAAGACCCCCAGCGAGATTGATTGGCAAAGTGGCAGCATCAATGGGCTCAAGCGTGGCAACAATTGTGAGGTTGGCCCAGGATCAGGCAGTGTTTCATTCTGCTGTGCATAAGGTCACTATGAGTCAGTATTGACTCGATGACACCTAACAACAACAACAACAACAGCACATTATAAAAGTTATGTTCACACTATACTGTAGTCTAGCATATTAAGTCTACAATAGCATTATAAAATGGAAGTGTGGAGGCCTTGTAGGATAAGCACTGGAATATGAACCACAGTATCTGTGGTTTGAGCCCTCCAGAAGCTCTGTGGGAGAAAGATGAGGCTTTCTGCTCCTCTAAAGATTTACAGCCTTGGAAACACTATCGAGGGTCACTATGAGTTGGAGCTGACGCCACAGCACTTAACAGCAACAAAGCATTATGAAAAATTAGAAATATTGTGAAAATTACCAAAATGTGATGCAGACACAAGGTGAGCACATGTTGGTGGAAAAATGGCATTGATAGACTTGCTTGATGCAGAGTTGTCACAAACTTTCAATTTGTAGAAAAGCAACAATCATCTGTGAAGCATGGTAAAGTCATCAATACTAGGAGGCATGTCTGTAATGTATTTTGGGTGTAGGGATTTAAAAATGTACCTAACACATTGAGAAAGCTCTATCGACAAGTTGAGAGCCAGTCTTTTGGATAGAATGTATGGTGCAGTGGAAAAAACTAATTGTTCTTGGAACAATAGAGCTTGGATTTGGAAATATGCTTGGTTACTTTCCAACTACATGTACCAAGAAAGACCTGGTTATGTCATCTGCATTGTTGCTAGGTGTTGTCTAGTTGGTTCTGATTCACAGCAACCCTATACATGACAGAACCCTATGCATGACACTGTCCTGTCTTGAGCCATCCTACAATTGTTGTTGTGTTTGAGCCCATTGTTTCTGCCACTGTGTCTTTCCATCTTGTTTGGGGTCTTTCTCTTTTTCACTGACCCACCATTTTCCAAACATGATATCCTTCTCCAGGGACTGGTCGGTCCTTCACAACTATATGCCCAAAATATATGAGATGAAGTCTCCTCATCCACATTTCCAAGAAGCGTTTGGCTGCACTTCTTCCAAGACAGGTTTCTTTATTCTTCTGGCAATTCCTGGTAGTTCGAATAGTTTTCAAATTACCATAATTAAATCAGTGGGTAATTTGATGTTCAGATGTGCAATATGAAAATTTCTTTGTTTCTATGTAACTGAACTGAATGTATTCACCTCCATCCCCATCCCACTTTGCCTGCTAAGAGCAGAGAATTCAATCTCTCCAGACCCAGTAAACTCAGACAGGTTTCCCTCAGTCCCTTTTGAATAAAATTCACTCAATTCCAGTCTCATCTGTTGCGTTTCCTTTCTCTTCAGAGGGTGTCTCAGTTCTAGAAAGCTCACACGGTCCACGTGTTGGTAGGAAGCAACTTTTACTTCTTGGCCTTTGTCTTTCCCCTTTCTGTGTTAGTGTCTGGTATTGCTATATGTTTTACAGTGCTGTTTGTCAATCTTTTCCCAGGCCTGACATATTGTGTTTCTGGTCTGTATGTCCTTGCAGACCATTTATCATCCTTCATGCCCAGTAGGAGGCCTCCATTGGCCCACTGATCCATTCTCAGGCATTCCCGAACCTTCTTGAGGATATGGAAAACATTGAGAAATGTTGAACTTTCTTAACGGTATATTTTATTCATTATCCACGAACTTTTTCCATATATATCAAGTTTCCTATGTAAACAAGTTTGGCATTGGGACTAGTATCCCTAGCCCTAACACAGTGCTTAAGAATCTGTGGGTGGTGCAATTGGTTAACATGCTTAGCTGCTAACAAAAAGATGGAGGTTAAGAGATTTCTCAGAAGAAAGGCCTGGTAAACTACTTTTGAAAAACCAGCCATTGAGAACCAAATGGAGCCCAGTTTTGCTCTGACGTGTGTAGGATCACCATGAGTTGGATTCAACTTGATGGTAATAGGATTTAACCTTGTGCTTAACTCACAATAGATGCTTAAGAACAGTTTAATAAGCAAATTAATATTTCTTCATATGAAAGACTTAAGCAGAAATTAAAAACATCAAACAGAAAAATCTTGCCGACAATAACCAAGCATTCACGAATGTAAGCATAAATGTTTCAGAATATTCCTGATGTGGTGAGGCAGGATAAGCATTAGGCTGTTAACTACAAGGCCAGCAGTTGAAATCCACCAACTGCTCCTCAGGAACTCTATACAGAACTGAGGGTGGCTATGAGTCAGAACTGACTCAATGGCACACAACAACAACAATCTGCCGTTGAGATGGTTCCAACCCATAGCAATCCTGTATAGGGCTTCCAAGTAATGGCTGGTGAGCTTGAGCTGCCAACCTTGCAGTTCAAACCAACATTGAAGGCCAGCGCATGAACCCACAGCACCAAACCAGAATCAATCTGTTTTGTGGATGGAGTAAAAATGTCCAGTGGTGTCACAATAGGGCACTGAAGATACACTTTTGGACTATATTTGATATTCAAAAGATGTCAGACTATGGGGGAAATGTTCCACAATGTTGAACTGTGGTTTCACTGATTTACTTAATTGGATCCCTGATTTACTTAAACCATAACTTGGTCTTTTAAAATTTCACTAATTCCAATAGTGTGTTATAGCCTCTTACGAGAGCTCATTTTGAAGGTAGGGTTATTGAGTGGAATTACTTTCCATTGATTCCCAGCCCTTGCAACTCATACTCAGACACCACTTGTCTGTTGTGTTGTGTGTTGTTATGAGCTTCTAGGCTCAGGCACACTAGGAAGAAAGCCTTGGGAATCTGCTTCTGAAAAAACAGCCAATGAAAACCTTATGTATTACAGTGGTCTGGTCCACAACTGATCGTGGGGAGCTGACAGGACTGGGCAATCCATGCTTGTACTGTGCTGGGGTGACCCTCAGTCGAGACTGACTCAAAGCAGCGACCAACAATTAGAATATAGTTCCTTTACTGCTCCCCCATCCCCAAATGTGGGCTCCATCAATTCCTGTGTGCATACTTTGTGCTTGAGCTAAGGCATCAGGATTGGAAGACGATTCATTAACAACCTGTGATATGCAGATGACTCAACCTTGCTTGCTGAAAGTGAAGAAGACTTCTAGCACACATAGAGGAAGATCAGGTTACAGTCTTCAGTATGACTTACATCACAATGTAAAGAAAATAAAAGACCCTCAAAATGAGACCAGTAAACAACATCTTGATGAATGGAGAAAAGATTGAGGTTTTCAAGGATTACATTTTACTTAGATCCACAATCAAAGCCTCTGGAAGCAGCAGCCAAGAAATAAAAAGATGTGTTGCATTGGGCAAATGTGTTGTAAAAGACCTCTTTAAAGTCTTAAAAAAGCAAAGATGTCACTTAAGGATCTGACCCAAGTCATGGTATTTTCAATTGTCTTGTATACATGTGAAAGCTGGACAATGAATAGTATTATTGTTGAGTGCCCTCAATTAGATTCAGACTCTGTATAGGGTTTCCGAGGAGCAGGTAATGAGCTTGAACTGTTGACCTTGCTGTTCAAATGGACTTGGCACCACACCAGGACTCTGGACAATTAATAAGGAAAACCAAAGAACTGGTTCCTTTAGATTATGCTGTTGGTGAATAATATTGAATACACCATTCACTATCAGAAGAACAAATAAATCTGTCTTAGAATACTCCTTAGAAGTGAGGATGGCTAGATTTTGTCTCTCGTACTTTGGACATGGTATCAGGAGGCATGAGTTCATGGAGGAGGATATCATGCTTGGTAAAATAGAGAGTCAGAGAAGAAGAAGGCCCTCAGCGTGATGGGCTGACATAGTGACTGCAACAATGTGGCAGTGAGGGTGAGGCTGCTCAGGACTGGACAGTGTTTTGTTGTGGTGTACATAACGTCACTATGATTTAGAATCAACTCGAAGGCACCTAACAACAATGACAAATAAGACATAATATTATTTCCTCCTGATCTCACTCCCACCATTAGATTTTGACTTTATTGTCTTATTGTTGAGGAAAAAAAAGTGGCGATGTAGAATTAACATTGGACCTGAAGGTCGGAGGCATAAACCCACTAGTTGCTCCTTGAAAACCCCATGCAGGGTTTCTGTGAGTCAGAACTGGCAACAGAGCTTAGCAACAGCAACCACATTCTGTAATTGATGGTATATGTGTAGGGCGCCACTGTCTATCATTGTGTGATACTATGGTAGTTATGTGTGCTGCTCTGTCCTAGAGCCTGTGCTATCAGTATTTCACGTGCCAGCAGGGTCTCCCGTGGCAGACAGGCTCCAGAGGAGCTTTAGATTAAGATTGTTGTTAGGTGCCATGGAGTCGGTACCAACTCATAGTGACCTTATGCACAACACAACGAAACACTGCCTGATCCTGGGCCAACCTCACAATTGTTGCCATGCTTGAGCCCATGGATGCTGCCACTTTGCCAATCCATCTAGCTGGGGGGTCTTCCTCTTTTTCTCTGACCCTCCACCTTACCAAACATGATACCCTTCGCCAGCAAATGGTCCCTCCTGACAATATGTCTAAAGTATGAGATGAAGATTGGCCATCCTGGCCTCCAAGGAGCACTCTGGCTGCACTTCTTCCAACACAGATCTGTTGGTTCTTTTGGCAGCCCATGAGACTTTCAATATTCTCCTCCAACACCACAACCCAAAAGCATCAATTCTTCTGTGGTCTTTGGAGTAGGAAAAAAGGCTTGGAGGTCTATTTTGCTGAAAGCCCTATGGATTACTACAGAATGTTACCTGGTATTTTGCAGAAAGATGAGCCCCTTGGGTAGGAAGGCCTTCACAATATACAGCGTCCACAACACTGAGCTGAGTTGTCTACTGATCATTAAGATGTTGCAGGAACAGACAGTCTTGCATTGTGTTGTACACAGGGTGGTCATCCATTAGTGTTGACTCGATGGGAAGGAACAACAAGTGTGTGGGACCCAAAATGGTCTACATTTCAATGTCACATCTATGATGAAAAGATCCCACCCGTAGAAGACTACTTAAACTTCTCCCTATAATCCCTGAGAATACTTGCTGATGCTTTTCTGTTATTATTATTGCTGTGTGCCCTAAAGTAACTTCCAACTCATAGCGAGCTAGTATAGGGTTTCCCAGGCTGGAAATCTTCATGGGAGCGCCAAGTCTCATCTTTCTTTCTGCAGAGTGGCTGGTAGATTTGAACCACCGACTCTGAGGTTAACAGCCTAATGTACAACCCACTATGCCACCAGAGCTCTTTAGACACACCAATCAGGTTTCCAGAAACACTGGGTGAGAGACTTGTTCTAAAGTACATGGTGGCTGTGTAGTAAGACTTAATTCTCCCTTCCTTTTCCAGTGAAATCCTCAATCATTATCAAACCACTGAAGCCCAATCTGTCTATGAGAGGGAGCTGGCTGTGCTGCAAGAATTCATATTTTCCATCCTCCCAACTCCCATCTGTGCCCTGGTGTCACCTGGAGAGATGCTTGTTTGGAAGAGTAAAGCAGGGGCAGGTCAAGGACAAAGCATGGACGAGTCAGTCAGGAACCCAACAGGGGACAAGCCTCTTCCTTGTCTTCTAGCATTGTCCCAGATAATGGGGGCTGTTTGTTTTCACTTTCTTTTACCTGAACATTTAAAGGCTGCTTTCTGGGATTCTAAGATCTTTAGAAATGGCATGGTTACCTAGCCCTGAATCCTTTTGAGGTGGAGCCCTGAGACATCTGCTTTCCCCCCCAGGATTATATTTATAATCTTAAAGTTATTTCTAATGGGCCATGGCTAAGAAGAAATAGCCAAAAAAATAAAAAATAAAAACAAAACAACAACAACAACAAAAAACTTTTCATGATTGTCTCTTCTTCCCCCTGGCCAACATATACACACACACACATGCAGACATGCTGCAACTGGGAAAGTGTTCAAATAAAGGCAGTCTCTAATTACCCGAGTTGGAATCTTGCCAGGATATTGGTCATTGGATTCTCTCTCTCCCCTCCCTCATTCCTTTTCCTCTCCCTTCTGTCATCTTTTCCCAACCATTAGGTGGGTGGGTGGGTTGCTGGCTGGCTGGTGGTTGGCAAACAGAAATAGTTTAGGAGCAAGTGTTCTTGGGATATGTTCACTGAAGTATGAACCCGAGCAACAAAGAATGATTTTTTTCTGTTGACATTCAGCCAATTTATATTTGAAGAGAGCAGGTGGGGAGATGGAATGCGTAAGGGGCTGCAGGCACAGGAATTTAAATCTAAGTTATAGTAAGACTTTCTGATGTGAGGAGATGGCAAGTAGAAGTTAAGCAATCCAGAAGAAATAAGAGATGGATGAGAAATGTTTCACCCAGAGAGTATTAGAGAAACTTGTACCCATCACACCAGACAAGTTACTACATTCTGAGGGGTGCAGAAATGAACTGAAACAAAGTAGGTTTCATGATCAAATGGGCAAGAGGATAATTAAAACACATGAAGACACCAGAAATTGAGCAACTTAAATGGGACAGGTGTGTTTAGTGAATTAGTCTTTTCCTGTTTATAATGTGTCCTTATGTAAGCAACATCACGTTTTCCTGCAAGAAAACTGTGCTCTTAGATTAACGCAGTTATTAAAATACTCGCAATGAGTGTTACAATTTGTAATGTGGATTTCAAAGCCACAGTGTGTTGATGTTCAGACAGTGTAAGAGGATTTGTTCAATAAGCAGAGATTTATCTTACAAGACTGGCTGGGCCACCGAGAGAAGAATGCAAGCTGAGCTTCTAAGACTTACTGCTGAAGCGTTCTAGCATTCATTCCATGCACAAAATGCTGGTTTCTTTTGGCTACATGATCCTTTGTTTGAACTAGGCTGGTCTCCTCACCAGCAGCAGCATCTGTCTACCTGATTTCAGGCAATGGATTTTGGCTGATAACTTTCTTTTAAAAGTTATTTTATCCTTTTGTTGAAAACCTACACAGCAAAACAAACACCAACTCAGCTATTACTCTATGCATAATTCAGTGACAGCGATAAGATAACATTCTTCAAACAATGTAACCATTGTTACCCTCCCTTTCTGGATCATTCTTCCCCCATTAACAACTTAACACCTCCCAAGTTTCTTCTGCAGCCTTTTGAGTTGCTATTGTCAACTTGGTGGTGGGTTGTGTGCTTTCAAGTGGGTTCCAGCTCATAGAGACCCTGGATAGGGTTTCTCAGGTGGTAAATCTTTATGGGAGCACAAAGCCTCATCTTTCTCCCTTGGAGCAACTGGTAGATTCGAACTGTTAACCTGTGGTTAGAGGTAAACTTGTAATCCATTATGCTACCAGGGCTCCTTCCCATATAGGCAGCTCTTTAAAAAAGCACAATGCTCAAAACAGATCTTCTTTACTAATTAAACATTAATCATTAGACTTATTGTGAACCTCAAGGTTGGTGGTTCCAGATCGCCATCCTCTCTGCAGGAGAAAGATAAGGCTTTCTGTTTCCACAAAGATTTAAAGCATCAAAAACCCTATATAGACAGGGTCACTATGGTTGTACCATCTGTGTATCACAGGTTGTTAATGATGGCTGATATTCCTTCTCTTGTCTTCCTTTCCCTTGGCCCTTTCTGTCTACATAATTTTCATAGACTCTCTCTTTTTGAAGGCACATCATATCACAAAATCTTCCTCCTTGATGACAGAATCTATTTGGAATGAAAGGATCTTATAGGTTTTGTGCTGTGACACAGTATTCAGTGCATAGAGTGATGGGAGGACACAGTGTTTGGAGTATGGCTCCACTTGATCGTTATATGATTTCATCTAATTTTCCTAGCACTCCAACAGGATAAAAGTTGAGCACAAGGGAATTAATAACTTGCCACAAAATTATATATTATAGGCATAGTTGATCTGGAATTACAAAGAAACTCTCTCTGACCTCCATATTTAATGCTTACTGCTTCTTTATTCTTTCTGGCTTTGAGTTGGTTATTTTCATTCTCAGTGCCTTCCAGAACACATCTATAAAATGTGGGTGGATGTTGGGGACTGGCCTCGACACGGATGTTTGGTTCACAAGGTGGGGATATCTGGTGGTGATATGGATAGCAAAAGAGGAGACACAGAGACGCAAAGAGAGAGACAAAGAGACACCCCGAAACCAGAGTGGATGCGGGACTGGCATCAGGCAGATCCTGCATTGCAAACATCTCAGCCATGAAGGCCGTAATATCCTACATAGTAACCATCTTGGCTAAACAGGCAGTATGGTTGCAATGCTGGACTGAGCCCCCTGCATGCTGTAACATAACACACGCCTTGCCAGTCGTAATGCACCCTGGTTCGGCCTGCGCCTCCGTTTTATTTAGGGGAGGAGTCTTACACTAAGCTGGGAGGGACTAAGACAAGGTACAGCTAACATACGTAATTTTCCAGACATTCAGGCAACTTTACATCGTAATTCGCAGGTTCGAATCCCAGGCCCGAAACTTGGTTTCTCAGGCTCAATTAACATATCTATAGCACCTAAGCTCAGTTGGGGGAAGGTGAGAAGGAAGGTCAAAAGGCTTGGGAAGAGTCCCGCTGTGTTGGTGTCCTGGCTCAGGTTCCCCAGGAACCTGGCTGAATAGCCTGCACCTGGGAGAGATTTAGGGAGGGTGTTCTTTTGTCTTTAGAACAAAGAACCGGGAAGTAGCCAAACTATTTTTAGTTAATCCTTGGGAGAAAAGCTTTACCTTTGAAACTGTTTACAGTCTCGGCTTTTAGGAAAATATTACATTTATCTGTGGGTACCCAAGCTTCATGTATGAAATTAATAATAAATGAACAATAAGATGAAAGACAGTTTGCTATGTCTGCTAAGTGGCTAGAGTCTGTTCCTCAGAGCCTGCGGCCTGTACAGTCTGCAACACTTGGGCCCACAGGGCCTCGAACTCCTGACTGGGTCTGCACAGTCTGCAACAGGTGGAAGTTAGTAACTCCACAGCACTTCACCATCACCACCACCACAGTATTGTTAAGCGCTGTTGAGTTGGTTCCAACTCATAGAGACCCTGTAGAGAATTTCTGAGTAGTGACTGGAGAGTTTGAACTGGCGACTTTGCAATTCAAATGACAATTAGAATGCTGGTGTGGCTCTGTAGAATCATCACTGGACTTAGAAGCACAAGGTTGGCAGTTCAAACCCAACAGCTGTACTTTGAAAGACCTATACAGAATCACTATAAGTTGGAACTGACTCAATGGCATTTAACAACAACAACAAATGGTAACTATTACTACTAAAACACAATGTAAAATAGCCCCTTCAGTCTCTCTTCCTTAAAATGTAACAAATAAAACATGAATCAATCATGATGACCTCATGTGTGTCAGAACAGAAATATGCTCCATAGGGTTTTCAATGGCTGATTTTTTAGAACAGTGAATAAGGAGGATCGTAGAAGAATTGATGCCTTTGAGTTGTGGTGTTGGAGGAGAATACTGAGGGTGCCATGGACTGCCAAAAGAACCAATAGATCTGTTTTGGAAGAAGTGCAGCCAGAGTGCTCCTTGGAGGCCAGGATGGCTAAACTTCGTCTCTCCTACTTTGGACATATTGTCCGAAGGAAACAATCGTTGGAGAAGGATGTCATGCTGGGTAGGGTGGAGGGTCAGAGAAGAAGAGGAAGACCCCCAACGAGATGGATCAGCCAGGTGGCATCATTGATGGACTCAAGTGTGGCAGTGGTAGTGAGGTTGGCCCAGGATCGAGCATTGTTTCGTTCTGCTGTGCATGGGGTCACTGACTCAATGGCACCTGACAACAACAACAACAAGATCCCCTGGGCTTTTTGGTATTCCTGGCTGATTCAAATGCCCAAACTTTCAGTTAATAGCCAAGTATATGAACTGTTTTCCCCACTCATAAACTCCATCAAGCATTTTGCTAAGTGTCTAATTTGTGTTACATAGATATGCAGTTCTAGACTATGACAAATAATACGCTTTCAGCACTGGGCTACAGAAGTGATTTAACAGGAGAAGGATCCTGTTCTCATCAAGTTTTTATTGTAGGGCATGAGAGATACAATGAACAAGAATTAAATACAGAAGATGAGACAATCATGAATACCATCATGAATACCATGATGGAATTCTGAATTATGACTCAGGCAGGAGAGTCTGTCTGTCTGGGCTGGGTGACTGTGGGAGGTCTCTCTGATAAGGTGGCCTTTGTATCCAACCCTGAGAGATAAGAAGATACTGGGCAGGTGAGATTGGGGAAGAATGCTTTAGGCAGAAGGAATAGCAGGACAGACGGAAATTTCTGTATTTTGAGGAGAAGGAAGGCCAGTGCTCAGGGAAACTGATAAGTGGTGTGAAATGGGGCTGAAGAGGTAGATCCGGGTGGCATCATGGAAATGATATAGGATGGTGTAGATCAGGTGGGTCATATATGGCTTTGGCAGCCTTGTTGTTGTTATGGCCGACGAGTCAGTTCCGACTCACAGAGACCCTGTAAAAGGTTTTCACAGTGATACCTCTTTGCGGGAGCAGGAAACCTCATCTTTCTTCCAAGGAGTGCTGGGTGGATTAGAACTGTTGACCCTGTGCTTATCTTGTCTAGAACCATCACACTACTTTGTGTATATATAGCCATGTAAGTATAGCAAAGTCATTTTTAGGGAAATACGTGATACTTTTCAACATACAGACACTTGGTATCCATGATCTTTAGACTCAAAGCAGGAAGGTCTAACACATTGCTGCCCTAAATCGCTCAATGAGTCAATTGACTTCCATTGCTTGACTTCAAGAGACATGGTAGCTAGGCTTAGAGGGTGGCTGTCTACTCAAGAAGCCATTGTTGTTGTTGTTGTTGTCAGGTGCCTTCGAGTCCGAACCAACTCATAGTGACCCCATGCACAGCAGAGCTAAACAATGTCCAATCCTGAACCAACCCCACCACACTGCCACACTTGAAGCCATTAGTGATGCCACCTGGCTGATCCATCTCGTTGGGGGTCTTCCTCTTTTTCTCTGACCCTCCATCTTACCTAGCATGACATCCTTCTCCAGCAACTGTTCTCTCCTGACAATATGTCCAAAGTATGAGAGACGAAGCTTAGCCATTCTGGTCTCCAAGGAGCACTCTGGCTGCACTTCTTCCAAAATAGTGAACTGTTTTGTACCAGGTCACTATAGATAAGAAAAACTTATCTGCTTAGGCCTCTGTTTCCCTGTCTGTAAATTGGAAATATTGATTTTACCAAACTGACAAGAAAGAAATTTGTAATTATAAAACATAGTTGATTGCTGTTGTCATATGTAGTAAACATTTGATAAACTCAGTTAATGAAGCTATGAACAAAAGACTAAACAGATATTATAAAAAGAATATAATAACATAATAACAAAAGACAGCCAACAAGCATCCTTTCTTTGTGTTTCCTAAAAGGAAAGAGCAGGGATAATTGGAAGAAGGCTAAATATTTGTATTCACAAGAGAAAAATGCTTTATTAACAAAGATATAATGAAGTTCTGGACCTCATTTTCAAGCAGGCAGATTGTTGTTGTTGTTGTGAAGTGCCGTCGAGTTGGTACAGACCCATAACGACCCTGTATAGGGTTTCCGAGGAGCAGCTGGTGTGCTTAAACTGCCGACCTTGCAGTTCAAACGGCTTTGAAGTCTGGCGCATTAACCCACAGCACCACACCAGGACTCCAAGCAGAGAGGCAGAATTTAAATGGTTTGACAAAAACATGTTCTTTAAAATGCAGAAGTTAAAAAGGTTGAGAATTTGTATCTCTTTTGACATTTTTGAGTGTCAACCCCAGGGCTATTTTGCTTCCTTATTTAGAATCTTCATCTTTCACACACACTTGAGATGGTTGTTTCCGGGACTGGACTATCATTCAGGAGGTGGAGGCTGAGCATGAATGGAAGTAGAGGTCTTTATTGAGCAACCTGCACTGAGTTTTTCTCTTTATTATTCACCTCCCTCTTCCACATCATTGTGACCTGGGGAGTCCTGATGCAGGGCTATAGGATAAGCACTGGGCCACAAGGTCAGTGGTTCAAACTCACTAGTCATTCATTGGAAACCCTATACAAGGTGGCTATGAGTCTGAACCTACTCTACTCTACTTAACAACACTGATTACATGGGTCATTGTTGTCTTGAACTGAAGCCTCACCTTATAGGTATCACAAACACTCTTCCTAAATTGAGTAAATTGGAGTCCTGGTGTGATGTTATAGGATAAACACCGGACTGAAGTTCATTTGAACAAGGTCAGTGCTTCAAACTCACCAGCAGCTCCTCAGAAACCCTATAGAGGACCCCTATGAGTTGGCGCCCACTTGACAGCATTTCAGCTCACTAATATCTAGGATATTGATGTTTATGCATTCCATTTCATTTTTGCCAACCTCCAGTTTTCCTAGATTCATACTTCATGCATTCCATGTCCCAATTATTAATGGATATTTACAGCTTTTTGTCCTCATTTTTAGTTGTGCCCCATCAGCAAATGAAGGTTCCAACAGCTTACTCCACTTTTGTTATCCTAGTCAATTCTGTTGTGCATAGGGTCGCTATGAGTCAGTATCAACTTGAAGGCACCTAACAATAGCAACAAGTCAATTCTACTTTGAGGAGGTAACTCTTCTTTAGTTGTATTTTGAGTGTCTTCCAACCTGAGAGGGCTCTTCTTCTGGAACTATATCTGACAATATTTTTGTGTTCTTCATCATATTTCAATATTCAATATTCAATATTCTGGTGTTATCTGACAGTTTTCCATTGTTAATCATAAGGTCTTCAGTGACAAAATATTTGGAAGTAGTCTGTCTCTCCTTCTTCCATATTTTTCTTCCTTTGGAAGCTCAGTTGTAACCTGCCCACCATGTGTGACTCTACTGGTATTTAAGATACTGGTGCCATAGCTTCCAGAATCACCACAACATGCAAGCTATCATAGTATGCAAAACTGACAAATGAGTGGGAGGTGGAAATGAACTCAGATTCATCACTATATGAGAACAATATGTAATCTCCTTTCCAGGGTTCTCTCACAAAAACAAGAATGGGAAAAAGAAATACATTAAATTAATGTATTTTTTGTATTAAGACAAGCTCAGGTCTTCGGCTGTGTGGACCATAACAAGTTATGAGTAACATTGCAAACAATGGAAATTTCCGAACACTTAATTGTGTTCAGGTAGCCTATACATACACCGAGCGTCAGTACTGCTAAAAAAACAATGGGGTGCCGCGTGGTTGGAGTCCTGATGTGTCTCTGCAGAATAAAGCACTGGACTGCTAACTGCTAGTATGGCAGTTCAAACCAATCAGCCACTCGATTGAAACTCTATTCAGGATTGCTATGGGTTGGAACTGACTTGATAGCACTTAATGACAAGAGGGTATGGTTTAAAATCAGGAAAGATGTATGTCTGTATTGTATCCTTTCATTTTACATATCCTATTCAATCCATAAACTGAGCAAATAATCCAGAAAGTTGGAATATATGTAGGAGAATGTGGTATCTATACAGGAGGAAGACCTGTGATAGGCAGATGATATAAACTTGCTTTCTGAAAACGGAAGAGGACTTGTAGCACTTCCTGATTAAGATCAGCCTCTAGCCTTCAGTATGGATTCCACTTCAACATTAAGAAAAGAAAAATACTTAAAAGTGGACCAATAATCAACATCATGACAAACAGAAAGTATTGAAGTTGTCAAGGATGTCATTTTACTTGGATCCACAATCAACGCCATAGAAATAGAAAATCAAATGATGTATTTGCATTGGGCAAATCTACTACAAAAATCCTCTATGAAGTGTTAAAAAGCAAATATGTCACTTTGAGGGTTAAGGTGTGCCTGCCCCAATTCATAAGGAAGATTGTAGAAGAACTGATGCATTTGAGTTGTGGTGTTGGAGGAGAATAGTGAAAGTATCATGGGCTACCAAAAGAACAAACAGATCCATGTTGGAAGAAGTATGGCCAGAGTGCTCCTTGGAAGCCAGGATGGCCAAGCCTGGTTTCTCATACTTGGGACACATTGTCAGGAGGGACCTTCTCATCTCTTGCTAGAAACACCGTCCACAATGTGAACTCATAGATACTGCAGTGTTTTAAAATGTGAGAAAACTCTAAACAAATAAAAACAGAAAGGAAATGTTTCCTGACTCCCTCCTGCTATGAGACTTACTGTTCCCCAGGACCCTTAATGTGACTGAACTGAAAACCTCCTTCCTCAGTTTCTGGGTTCAGTACCTTCTCCATCCTAGGGAAAATAGAAAAAGGGGATCAAGAACTGGGATTGACCAAAAGCAGATGGGGGCCAGGAGACAAAATTATTTTCTGAAAAATGGGGCAGAACACTGGGGAAGAGGAGGAAAACTAAGTAGGTCACTGTCTTGAACCTATAATTCAAAGTGAAGAAAGTTTATTTTGGAAGGTAAGTCCCCGGGGGATCTCAACCCCAAGCCCCAGAGTAGGGGTAGGAGATCAGTGGCAATAGCTGCCTGGTGTTGGTTGCTGAAGTGTTAAAATGTGCCATGACAGAAGCTGTCAGGAGGCAGCCCTTCGGAGCCAGGGCTCAGTGCGCTGTTGCTGTAAGGGCTGTGTGCTGAAGGGTGCCCGCTCCAGACTTGTTTTCTGCTAGCCACCCCTCAGTTACTGCAACACTGGCTGAGACTGCTCATGGAGATCCACACCCCAGCTTTGGACTGTTGTGCCCACCAGATTCTGGGGTTCACTCTTTGGCAACGTCTTAGCTATTTCCAAGAAAAGATCGTTCACATTCATAACTGTCTTGGCTGAAGTCTCCATAGACAATAAGCTGTTGTCATCTGAATACGCCTAGTCCTCTTCATACTCCACTATGCGTTTATTAGCCAGGTTAGCATTGTTTCCCGCCAGAGCAATAACAATGCTAGGGCTGGTTTGTTGCTGAAATTCCTTCACTCATGTCTTTGCTCGGGCAAAGGTTTCCTGATTAGTAATGTCATAAACCACAACTGCAGCTTGGGCACCCCTGTAGTACATGGGGGCCAAGCTGTGGTATTGCTTTTACCCCGCTGTATCCCAGATTTCAAATTTGACTGTTGTGTCATCTAGACAAACAGATTGGATGAGGAAGGCCCCTCCAATGGTACTTTCCTAATACTCATGGGACCGCCCTTTGACAAAATGTAAAACCAGGCTGGACTTCTCCACTGCAGATTCCTCCCCAAAGACCAAGTTGAACTGGCCTGTTTTGCTGGCCTGGGGCTGCCCATTGGACCTGGCTGTGCTTCTGCTAGTCATGGCCAGCCTATCAGAGTGGGAAAGAGAGGAGGGAGAGGGATGCCACAAAGCAGCAAAAGAGGGAGGGGAGAGGGGAGGGGACTTTCAGGTTTCAACAGTCCTGGGGCTCCATCTCCCCTTAGGGCCCAAACCTCTCATCGATAGATCTTTACTGATTTATTCATACCATGTTTCCTGGTTAGCCATGATCCTCTCCTTCCCCGAAAGCCCAGATGAAATCCCACCTCCTCCAGAAAGTCTACCCAACCTTGATTGGTACATTCCACTTTGTTCCCACCCTTGCTTCTCTAGTCATGCAGAATTCATAGTAACTGTGGTACAATGAATTTACTCTGCATAGCTTTTCTATCGATAGGCTTTGTGACTCCCACTAGATGACTGGGTTGTTCCTACTCATAGCCACCCTTTGCATTACTGACTGAAACACTGCCTGGTCCTGCTCCATCCTCACAATTGTTGTTATGAGATTGTTGTTACTGCACTGTGTCAATCCATATCATTGTGGGTCTTCCTCTTTTTCACTGAGCCTCCATTTTACCAAGCATGATGCCCTTTTCTGATCCTTCCTGATAACGTGTTTAAAGTATGAGAGACAAAACCTTGTCATTGTCACTTCTAAGGGACAATCAGGTCATACTTTCCCCCAAAGATTTGTTTGTTCTGGCAGTCTATGGAATTTTCTTCGCCAACACCATAATTCAAATAGTTTTTACTCTGGTCTTCCTTGTTCATTGTCCAACTTCTGCATGCATATGAATTGGGTAAACATACCAAGGTGTGGGGCATGCACACATTAGTCCTTAAACTGACATCTTTGCTGTTAAACACTTAAAAGATGTCTTTTGCAGGAGATTTGCCTAACAAAGTATGTTTTTGATTTCTTGAATG
>NW_006408718.1:3938720-3947863 GCF_000296735.1 Chrysochloris asiatica
AATGAGATGGATTGGCACAGTGGCAGGAGCAATGGACTTAAGCCTAACAATGATTGTGAGGATGGCACAGGACCAGGTAGTGTTTCCTTCTGCTGTGTATAGGGCCACTATGAATCAGACAAAGAACATCAACAACAAACAAAACCCACTGTTCTGAGTTGATTTTGACTCCTAGAGATACTAAATGACAGAATAAAACTGCCCCATAGGATTTTCAAAATTTTAAATCTGGTCCAAGATTTTGAACAGAACATGGGAACACTGAATGGCTTAAAATTAAGAAAGGTGTGTGACAGGGTTGTATTTTCACCATATTTATTCAACCATATGCTGAGCAAATAATCTGAGAAGCTGGGTTCTATGAAGAAAAACATTTTTCTTCTATGTAGAAAAATCAGGATTGGAGGGAGACTCATTAACAACCTTCAATATGCAGATGATATAACCTTGCTAGCTGAAAGTACAGAGGACTTAAAATACTTACTGATGAAGATCAAAGAGCACAGTCTTCAGTATGGATTGCATCTCAACGTCAAGAAAACAAAAATCCTCCCCACTGGACCAATAAACAACATTCTTATCAATGAAGAAAAGATTGAAGTTGTCAAAGACTTCATTCTTCTTGGATCAAGTATCAGCACTCATGGAAGCAGCAGTCAAGAAATCAAAGGACATATTGCATTAGGCAAATCTGTTGCACAAGACGGATTTGTGTTGAAGTGTTGAAGAGCAAAGATGTCAGCTTGAGGAATAAGGTGCACGTGACCCAAGCCATGGTATTTTCAATAACCTCATATGCATACAAAAGTTGGACAGTGAATTAGGAAGATCATAGAAGAATTGATACTTTTGAGTTATGGTGTTGGAGGAAAATATTGAAAGTACCATGAGCTATCAAAAGAAACGTGGTCAAAATGGCCAAACTTCATCTCTCCTACTTTGGACATGTTGTCAGGAGGGACCAGTCATTGGAGAAGGATATCATGTTTGTTAAAATAGAGGGTCAGAGAAAAAGAGCAAGACCCCCGGTGTTATGGATTGGCAAAGTGGCGACATCAATGGGCTCCAGTGTGGCAACAATTGTGAGGTTGGCCCAGGGCCGGGCAGTGTTTCGTTCTGTTGTGCATAGGGTTGCTATGAATCGGTACCGACTCGATGGCACCTAACAAAAACAACAATGGAAGAAGATTGGCTCATTCATCTTTCTCCCATGGGGTGGCTAGTGAAGTCAGCTCCCTGACCTTTTGGTAAGCAGAGGAGAGCTTAAACACAGCATCACCATGGCTTTTATGATAAGACAGTAGTTTTCAAAATAAAAATAAAACTGTTTGTTGTGATGTGTGATTGAGTTGCTTCTGATTCGTACTGACCCTATATGCCAGAATAGAAGTGCCCCATAGTGTTTCCTAGATTGTAATCTTTATGGGAGCACATTGCCAGTTGTTTTCTCATAAGGAATGACTGATGGGTTTGAGCCTCTAATATAGCCGAGCTCTTAATCCTTGTACCACCCGTTGTTGTTATGTGCTGTGGCGTCGGTTCCGACTCATAGTGACCCTGTACAGGGTTTCTGAGGCTGTAAATCTTCATGGGAACAGAAATCCTCATCTTTCTCTCGAGAAAGCTGGTAGTTTCAAACTGTTGACTGTGAGGATAGCAGCCTGATTCGTAACCACTACACTACCAGAGCTCCAGAGCACCTTCTAAATAACTGCTGTTTCTCCAAACAGAAAGTTGTTCATCAACCTAATTTTCTTGAAGCTACAAGTGCTGAAGTAGCAGCATTCAGAGGATGTTGAAAACAAATCTTGTCTTTTTGGAGTTCTTAGAATGGTGACTTGAAGTCAATATTACCTCTGGTTTGTCCTCAGTTGGGGGAAAGTGGTGATATGCCCAGGGCTAGACCATCAGGGGCTAGGAAGTCCAGTGATGGAAAGGCAAGCCTGGTCCTTAGTAAACAGAAGACTACCTTCTTCAGAGAGAGCAGTCTCTGGATCCCGAGTCAAAACAATCAGTATTTATTGAATTTATTTAGATATTCTTAGAATACCAATGTCAAACAAGTTTTGTGATATCTGAACCTGTTAATCACAGTATTTCCAGAAGGAATTATGTTAGCAATAATGCAATGTCCAAGATAGTTCTTGGGCAACCAGTTGACCATATTTTTGATGTTGACAACTGACAAGTCAAGCTGCTAATCTCAAGGTTGGCAGTTCAAAACTACCAGCTGTTCTGTGGGAGAAAGATGAGGCTTTCTGTTCCTGTAAAGATTTAAGCCTCGGAAACCCTGTTACAGGGTTGCTATGAGTCGGAACCAACTCCATGGCACACAACAACAACAACAACAATTGACAAGTCCTGGTGTGGTGTTATAGGATAAGAAGTGGACTGTAAAGTCGGTGGTTCAAACTCACCAGCCACACCTTGGAAACCCTATATGGGGTCACTATGAGTCGGAACTGACTTTGTTGTTGTTGTTGTTGTCAGGTGCCATCGAATCAGAACCGACTCATAGCGACCCCATGCACAGCAGAACGAAACAATGTCCGATCCTGGGCCAACCTCACTACCGCTGCCACACTTGAGTCCATCAATGATGCCACCTGGCTGATCCATCTCGTTGGGGGTCTTCCTCTTTTTCTCTGACCCTCCACCCTACCCAGCATGACATCCTTCTCCAGCTACTGTTCTCTCCGGACAATGTATCCAAAGTAGGAGAGACGAAGCTTAGCCATCCTGGCCTCCAAGGAGCGCTCTGGCTGCACTTCTTCCAAAACAGATTTATTTTCAGTGACTAGCGATTCGGAAGTAGTTTGTCACTCTTTCTTCCTAGTCTGTCTTTGTTTTGTAGCTCATCTGAAACCTTTCCACCATGGGTGACCCTGCTGGTTATTTAAAACACCGGTGGCATAGCCCTCAGAATCACAGCAACTCAATCCACCACAGCACGACAGACAGACGAGTCAGCATTTAAAACAACTGGAGTGATCTACATATTCCTATAACAACAAAAGTAAAACAACTCAGTTTCGACTCAGGACGATCTCATATGTATCAGCCTTTTAGCAACTGATTTTTCAGAAGGAGATCACCAGGAATTTCTTAAGTGACTCAGAATGGATTTGAATTTCCAACCTTTTGGATAGCAGTCAAGTGCTGAACTGTTTGTGCAACCCAGGGACTGCTGCTGTTGTTGTTCGTGCGTGCTGTGGAATTGGTTCTGACTCGTAGTGATCCTATTAAGGGTTTCTGAGGAGTGGGTTTGGTAGGTTTGAACTATCAACCTTGCAGTAAGCAGTCCCATGCTTATCATACGGTGCCACACCAGGACTCCAGTGACTAATTTATTCACTTTCCCAGTTTCAATGCCAGTTAAAATTAGTTACAGGAAAATGTGCCAGAATTAGGAGCTGCCTCCCCTATTGAGGGATTCCTGTATATCACTGACATGATTTACCATTTTGCCTAATGAAAAGGTTTTGAATGCAGGGAAGCTTGTAACAGGTGTAGTGGATGCTCTTGTTTTTCCTACTAGCAGATGGTGTTGAAAGAAGATCATCTCTGTGGGGCCATTATGGATAATGCATGGGGATAAATAAGCACAATAAGAAGTCTCTGCAAATAGTGCGGCTCTCTGGGTGTGTCCAGCATTTGGAAATCATGCAAAAACACCGAGCAGGTTTATCTAGGAGCTGAGATAGGCTCATTTAAAATGCCATTTCTTTGCCTTTTATTTTCCTCCATAAAAATCTTTCAACAATTCATTCCAGTTTCATCCCTCTGCGGGGAATTATACTTTTCTCCCCAGATATACTGAATCAGAATCTACAGTTTAAGCAGGTCCCCAGGAGATTCTTATGTTAATAAGGGTATCTGATTAAAATGTAGATTTTGATCTAGTATATCTAAGGTAGAAATGCAAATTTCCCGCCCTGAGTTGAACCTGAAAGAACCAGTTTGAAGTCCAGTTCCCTCCCTCTCCCCCTGCCTTCCCCACAGACCAACCAAAGAATGTCTCACTTGAATTATAGGTGGTGTTTTTAAAAGGGTCTAAATAAAGTGAAGTTCTTTGCAACAGTGCTTTCTACTAAAAGGGCAGAGGTAATTATCCTTGGCGTTCCTCCCCAGCCCCCAACAATTTCTTTTTTATTTTAATAGATTTGATGAAACCTGGTCTTTGATCTTGCCCTCTTAAAATCCAAAGGAGCAAGGAAAGGTTAATTTCAGTCATTCTGGCTTAATGCACCTCTGCTAGTTTGCAGGAAGGACACGGCCAGAGTATAATTTGACCTGGGATTGCACCAAGGATATGATTATTTTCTTTTGTGAAAAGGCAAATGTCATCTTTCCTGGAAAAACTGACTCCCGCTGGTTAGAGATATAGTCAGTAGATATGTCCTTATACTTCTCCTATTTAAATGCATGTTTAAATTTGACAATGCCAGGGCAGTATTTCAGCAGCACCTCAAGTCATCTTCTCCCTCTCCATGTTTACATTTTATTTCTTAATATCCCAGCCTCAGCAGTATTTGAGGAATAGTGTTCTCTTGGTCTAATGCAATTTTTTCCACATGATGTATTCTTCGTCTGTCCCTTATCTCGTCTTTGCTTGCTGACACCCCTGTTTAGTCTATTTTGGACAAAAAAATGCATTGAAATCAAATGCATAATATTTTATCATTCGGCCTGAATCTTTCACACAGCTATTCATTAGCAACATGTTTTTTTTTTTTTTTTTTCTAGCAGGTTGGTTAATGGCCTTCGCCCCTTTTAAAGGGGGAGGGAAAAAAAGGCAAAGGATTCTGTGATGTCTTTGACACAAAAACGTGATGCCCAGATACAAGCTTATCAAAACTATTTCCCAAAGTCTCTGCTCGTGTTTGCTTGTGTGTGTACGCACGTGCACACGTGAGCATTTGCTTGCTTATGCATATGTGGGTTTGCACATTTAATCACATATCCACAACTAGATTCATTTTTTTCTATTTCTCAGCACCATAATTATTGATGCTTTCTGAAATCGCATTATGCATCTAGAACTGAATCTTACCGAAGTGCTTCCTATTTATTTTTTTTAAAGTCGATTTAATGAAAGCATTGAAAATGTGGTTTTTGTGGGGTCAGATTCTTAGTGATTGTAGGCGCTTGAACCCTGATTAACCTCCAGGATCTGCTGGCCCCTGTGGGTTAATTTCTGATTGCTTGCTCTACCTGCCACCTCTCAGAACCGAAAGAAGCATGCACAAGAAAGAACAAAAACAGATCGGCTTTGTGATGTCACATGCAGCTGTCTCTAAATTCCAGTATGAAACATACATGGCAACAAGAATGGAAAGAGAAAACAGTAGAGAGAGCTCTCTTGAACTCTCGTTATTCCTTTGGAAAGCTCTAAATTAATGATCTCTTCAGTGTTTGTGATTTCTTAAACATTGGGTGCATGGATGGTTAGTGTGCAAAGCAAAAGAAAATTCATACAAATCAGATCAATCCAAAGAAATTCGGTGACCTTTCTCCCTTCCTCCCCCACTTTGGCTGGATGGTCAAACAGCAATCATTGGTGTATCAGCAAAGCTAAAAGAAATAGATAAATCCGTATTTTAAACGGCTGTCGCTGTGTCTAATAGTAAGGAACCTGCACGAAGGCAGAATTATTGTCTGCTGATCAGACTAAGCTTATTAAATGCAAACAATACGTTCTACGATTGAGAAGCACATAAAAGAATATTTCTGCTTTAGTTGGACAGCTTAATATGAATTTCTTTTACTGTTTGCCATGTCTAATTAGCCTTTGCTTCATTTTACGGGCAATATTTAATTATTGGTATTTTTCATTTATCTTCGTTTTTTTATATTATGATTTTACCTCAAGTGCAATTATCCATTCCTGCTTAGTAGTAATACATTTGCTCAGGAGTTACTGCAAGATAAACATTGCTTAGAAACCATAATTTTCTATTGTATTTGTCTAGTTAATAAAGGAAGGCATTTTAATTTCCCCTGGAGACCACTTGTACTTTGTTCAGTAATTAAGGAAGTAAGGCAATGGCCTTAGATTTTAGCCTGCTTATAACCTCTGCAGATTTGTCCAGAACCCCAAACCAGCTGTGCTACAGTTTTGGAGAATTATGGGAAAGTCTGAGATGAAATCAGGGAGGATACTAATGGTAGTAATATAAATCAGGACTCTGAACCATTTCATTCTTGTTTGGCTAGAGAATTTTAATTTTCACTCATATTTTAATAAGATTTCAGGTGTTTCTTACAGATCCCCAGGTATAAGAAAGAATTACCTGAGGAGCTTATTAAAATGTAGATTCTGATTCAGTAGATCTGGGGTGGAATAGCAAATTTTCAACAGTGAATCAAACTGGAATGAACAGGTTCAAATTCCTGCTTTAACTGACTATCAATAATTTGATCAATATTAAATATCTTCTGTCTGGGAACAATGTGCAGCTTTCTTTTCAGCACGTATGGTTCAGATGATTTTTTAGAAACAGGTCTTCAGCCACGATGGGAAGTTTTAAAATGCATGCCATTGTTGTGTATTTTTATGTACACATTTACTCACCAAGGAGACAAGTGATCCTGAATCTTTACTGACAAAGGAGTGTTTGAGTCCTGGCTCTCTCACTAGCTATCGAACCTTAGGTAAATTGCTCAACCTCCCGAAGACTTCGTTTTTCATCTATCAAAGGAGAATAATGATATCATTTATCTCATAATATTGGTGTGAGGATTAAATGGGGTAATGCATACAAGGCATTTTTGTGTGATGTTTAACATGTGATACGAGTCCTGGTGTGGCACTGTGGGTTAACGTGCTGGATTGCAAAATCGGTTTGAACTGCAAGGTTGGTGCTTCAAGCTCACCAGCCATTCCTTGGAAACCCTATACAGGGTTGCTATGAGTCAGAACCAACAGGACACACTTAACAACAACAACGACACTGTTAATAGTTTGACTGTTTATCAAAAAGTTGTAAGTTCAAGTTCACTAATATGTGCCTCTGAAAAAGACCTGGAGATCTGTGGAGTCCTGGTGTGGTACCGTGGGTTAATGCACACTGGACTGTAAAGTTGTTGGAACTGCAAGGTTGGTGGTTCAAGCTCATCATTCGCTCCTAGGAAATCCTATACAGAGTTGCTATGGGTCAGAACTGACTCAATGACATTTAACAACAACAATATGTACCTCTGAAGAAAGAGCTGAAGATCTACTTCCAAAATATTGGCCATTGAAAACTCAGAGGAGCACAGTTCTATTCTGACATGCAGGATCTCCAAGAGCCAGACAAGATGGCTTTTTTTTTTTTTTTGACAGATAAGAGTAGAATAAATATTGTGACTATTACCATTGTACCATAGTTTAAATGTATCTCTATAGCAACTGTGTGCCTGGCTTTAAAGTTAAGATGCTGATGAAAAAAAATTAACAGAGTGGTGAAAGTATTGTTGTTGTTGTTAGGTGCCATCAAGTTGGTACCGACTCAAAGTGACCCTATGCATGGTACCAACTCATGGTGACCCTATGAACAACAGAACGAAACACTGCCCGGTCCTGGGCCAACCTCACAATTGTTGCCACACTTGAGCCCATTGATGCTGCCACTTTGCCAATGCATCTCACTGGGGGTCTGACCCTCCACCTTACCAAACATGAAAGTATACACAACCCCAAATATACATTTCAGCAATGTCTACATGTACACCTCAGTGACATTGGTTACATGTTTCAAGTTTTGCTGCCATCCTCACATTCTTATCTACATTATTCAACTGCCATTATCTTAAACTCACTTCCCTCTCCCTAAGCTTCCCATCCAACCTTCTGAGTTGCTTTTGTCAGTTTGATCTCACATAGATTTAAAAGAGCATAATGGTCAAAGCAAATGTAATTTACTATTTAAAAAAAAAAAAAAAAGACTGTTTATCTTTCCAATGAAAACATCAGGATACTTTCGGTTTAACATTTAGTTCATTGCAAGAATTTCAGGGGCTCATACAGCCTCAATGGCTCCAGAAAATCTGTATTTTATTGAAAACTGAGAATTCTGCTGTGCATTTCTTTTGATCAATTTTTCTATAGAGTTTTTGATCAAAATGTTTAATAATGGTAGCGGGAGGATGCTGACTTTATGTTATTATTGTCAGAAGTTCTGTAATTCCAAACCATCCCCATACAACTTTTCTCCAACAGATCACTCGTCTGTCATTTGTCACACTGTGGTGGCCTGTGTGTTGCTGTGATTCTGGAAGTTATACCATGAGTATTTAAAAACTATCAGAGTCACCCACAGTGGACAGGTTTCAGCTGAGCTTGCAGATGAAAACAGACTACGAAGAAAAGATGGGCTATTTCTGAATATTTAGTCACTGAAAGCCTTATGAATAACAGTGGAACAATGTCAGCACTAAAATATTAAACATTGAAACATGATGAAGAGCAACAGAACATTGTCAGATATAGTGCCAGAAGATGAAGTCCTTAGGTTAAAGGCACTTAAAATGCAACTGGTAAACAGCTGCCTCCTAAAAGTAGAGTTGACCATAATGATGTGAATGGAATAAAGCCCTCAGGAACTTTGTTTGCTGGTGGGGTACATCTCAAAATGAAGAAAAACAGTTGTAAATATCCATTAATAATTAAAACATGGAATGTACAAAGTCTGAATCTAGGAAAATTAGAGGTTGGCAAAAATGAAATGGAATGCATGAACATCAATCCTAGGCATTAATGAGCTGAAATGGACTGGCATTGACCATGTTGAATTTGATAATCACATGGTTTACTATAACAGGAATGACAAATAGAAGAGGAATGGGGTTGCATTTATCATCAAAAAGATCTGACTTGAAGAAAAATGCCATCTATGTGGATAATAGCCATATGCCTACAAGGATGACCAGTTAATACCACTATTATTCAAATTTATGCACCAATCACTAAAGCCAGTAATGATAAAATTGAAGAATTCTACAAACTTCTTCATTTTGAAACTGATCAGACATGCAATCAAGATGTATTGATAATTACTGGTGATTGGAATGCAAAGTTTGGAAACAAAGAGAAAGGATCAGTAATTGGAAAATACAGCCTTGGTGATAGAAACAATGATGGAGATCACATGTTAGAATTT
>NW_006408718.1:3949278-3958830 GCF_000296735.1 Chrysochloris asiatica
TGATATATATATAATATATAGGGATCCTGATCTTCTGCCACAATTGTTTCCCTTCCTCCCCTTGTATTCTGTGTGCTAGTCCATACAGAACTGCTTCTGGTTCCATGAGTGCCTTGTGTTCTCCTCTCTAACCCTGATGTCTTTGCACAATCTGGGTTTCCATTGGCTGGACCACTCTTCATACTTCATCCCCTTCTAATTCCAGTTCATTTTGAAGATATCATGAAATGCCAGAAGAACAAATAAATCCGTTTTAGAGTAAACAATACCAGAATTCTCCTTAGGAGAGAATCTGGTGAGAATCCAACCCCACGTCCTGGTGTGACACTATAGGATAAGCACTCCACCTCAAGGTCGGTTTGAACTGAAAGGTCAGCAGTTTAAACTCACCAGTGGCTCCTCAGAAACCCTATACCAGGTCACTATGAGTAGGAACCAACTTGACAGCACTTAACAACAACAACAACAACAAAATGTTGGATATGTCATCATGTTTGGCAAAGTAGGTCAGTGAAAGGGAGGAAAACCTTCAATGAAATCCTTTGACACTGGCCACAACAGTGAACTGACATATATCAGGGAAAATGGTGCCAAACTGGGCAACCTTTTGTTCTGTTCTAAGCATAAGGTCACCATGAGTTGGCTCTGACTCCACAACAATGTTGCCTCAGCTCCAGTATCTTTGACTCCAGTAGGTCTTTCCTGAATCAACCGTCAGTCAGGAGCATGCTCTTCTATAGAGCCTCCTCATCTCTCATGCAACACAAATGTATCCCTTCTGCTTTCTGTGCTAATTTCCGGGCATTTCTCACTATGTTCCAAACATTTTGAGAGCAACGCCGCATCTTTTCCAGGTGACAGCTCCACGGCCAAAACACAGCCTGGCGCTTCCAAAATACATCACGTCTGTATGAATCAGTGTGTGAACGAAACAGGTAGATAGGATCAGGGCAGGGACAAAATATGGGCATTCAAGACATGGATGTGAATGGGACCTATCTGTCTGACATACATTGTATTTTGGTACTGATCATGGGTGGGTTAGTTAGAGTTAGGATTCGGGATCTCGTTGATAACTTTTCACTGGCACAAGTACGGACACACTGTATTTTTCTTTGGCCCTCTCTCCTTTGTGCTCCACCATGCACAGTTGTTATGTATTAATTATCATTGAGTTGAAGCTGATTCATGGCGAACCCATGCACAACAGAGCCCCCGTCCCCATGATTCATTGCAGACCGATTGTTGTGATCCCTAGGGTTTTCACTGGCTGATTTTCAGCAGTAGATAGCCAGGCCTTTCTTCCTTGTCTACTGAGTCTGGAAGCTCTGCTGAAACCTATTCAGCGCTATAGTAACATGGCAACACACAGCCCTCTACTGACAGATGCCTGAGGTGCAGTGTCCAAGAATCTAACCTGAGTCCTCTGCATGAAAGTAAAAAAATTCTCCCACAGAACCACCACTGCCCCCTACACACACAGTCCCAATCTTTTATGAGCAACTTTACCTTTTACTGGGACTCCTGGTGTGGTGCTGTAGGATCAGCACTGGGCTGCAAACTACAAGGTTGGTGGTTCAAACCCACCAGCTGCTCCTCAGAAACCCTATCCAGGGTTACTTAGAGTTAGAATCGACTCAATGGCATACGACAATAATAACAACAGTACAAGCCTTGTCTGACTGGGAGACCTCTGTTAAGGGCCCAGAAGCTTTTCATTTGCAAGGGATGTACCTCTGCAATACATTCCTTTAGAAGCATGAATTCCTTTGTGTTGTTTTACCACGTTCACACAGGCCTCTAAACTTAATATTACAAATGGATATAAATTTCTGGCCTGAATCTCCAAACACATGGCTGATCTTTTAAAAAAATTTTAAATTTCTGTTTATATGTAATTAAAGGAGCTCTGGTAGTGCAGTGGTTATGAGTCGGGCTGATAACCTCAAGGTCAGCAGTTCAAAACTACCAGTCATTCCGCAGGAGAAAGATGAGGCTTTCTGCTCCCGTAAAGATTTACAGCTTCAGAAACTCTATGTAGGGTGGCTAAGAGTCTGAACTGACTCCATGGCACACCACCACCACCACCACCACCTTATATAATTAAGAATAGAACTTCTCCCAAGAAAGGTCCACAGAATCTCTTTCCCAGGATGCATTTCAGCATGCTCAGATGCCTGAGTCTCTGGGGAGCTAGACTAAAATCTTTCTTGTAGAATGAGGACCCAATGAGGTAATTTCTCGAGGCTTCTCTGTTCCTAGTGATAGATGAAATCAAGAAAAGCAAATGAGTTTTAATATAGATGAGATTTTAATGAATGTACATGTTAGATATGCAACATTAACCCATGTGAAAGTTTAAAAGAGAGTGAGAGAGAGAGAAAGGTAATTGATTAGAGTCTCAACCATTGGCACAAAAGCAAACGTGTAAGAATAGATTTTACATAATTATGTAACTTTGGTTATTTGTACTTTCTAACAACAATGGAAAACATCCTTCTCCTCCCCCGCCCAGAGAAAGCATAATTCTTAGTTTGTGGAGGGGATTTGCAAGACTACTAGAAAATTCTGGGTGATATTTTGCGTGGCAGTAAAAATGGGTGGCACTCTTATTAAACCCAAACCAAACCCTACCCACTGCTGTTAAGCTGAATCCAACTTCTAGTGACCCTAAAGGACAGAGTGGAACTGCCCCCATAGGGTTTCCTTTATGGGAGGAGATGGCCAGCTCTTTTTCCCATGGAGATGCTGGTGGGTTCAAATCACCAATCTCTTAGTTCTACAGCTGAGTAACGAAGTGTTATACCACCAGGGCTCCTATAATTACAAAGGGGTTTAGAAGCTTAAACTTTTGGGGGGACGATCACCAGACCTTTCTTCCTTGGTGTCTTTGGGTAGGTTTGAACTGCTAATGTCAACTTTTCAGTTAATAGTCTAGTGCTTAGCTGCCCCATCCAGAGGCTCCTATAATGAGATTAGGGTCCACGCTAGCGACCTCAGCTGAACTCACATCTCTAATGACCCTTTTTCCAATAAAAAAGGATATATTCACAGGTACTTGGAGTTAGGACTTGGACATATCTTTTTTTGGGTCAGAATTCAACTTATGGAACCGTGGTGTGGCGCTGCGGGCTAATGAGCTGGACTAACATGTGGTCAGAAGTTCAGGCTCACCAGCTGCTCCTCAGAAACCCTATACAGGGTCACTATGAGTCGGAACCAACTCAATGACACTTAACAGCAGCAACAACAAATAACTCATGACACGTCTGTTTCACTTAGCATTCATTCCCCTCGCCTGTACACTAGGAATGTGGACACAAAGATGGCGGAGACATGGCTCATCTCTTCATAGAGCTTCTAAATCAAGTAGAGGAGAGAAGAAGAATATCCGAATCCCTAAAAGGCAGAACAAGATCAGCACACTGCTATTGTTGTTAGCTGTTGTCAAGTCAGTTCTGACTCATAGCAACCCTATGCACAACAGAATTAAAAACACTTCCCAGTCCTGTCCTGTCCTCAGTTGTCCTATGTTTGACGTCATTGTTGTAGCCACTGATGATCCAATTCATTGAGGGTCTCCCTCTTTTCTGCTGACCATCTACTTTACCAAGCATGAAGATCTTCTCCAGATCTTTTGCAGTTAAGTGCCACTGAGTCAGTTCTGACTTATAGAGACCCTGTGTAGGATTTCCAAGGAGCAGTTGGTGGGTTTGAACTGCCAACTTTGTGGTTAGCCGTGCTACATCTAGTCCCTTCTGATAACATGTCCAAAATACCAGACGAAGTCTCATCATCCTTTCTCCTAAGGCACATTCTGGCTGTACTTCTTCCAAAATGGATATGAGAGGTTATAAGTTGTAGGCAAATTCAGAGTCCAGAGAGATACATTGATGTGACTTGGAGGTGGTGGACATAGAGCTAAGTCACAAAATATTGGTAGGATATTGCCATGGAGAGAAGAGCAAGTTAAGATGGAAGAACGTCGTAAGCCAAGAAAACAATGAACCAAATTCAGGAAGAAGACATTGGGGTTAGGTTGGTGTTCCAGCACATGTGTCACTTGGCTAGAATGAGAGACACATGGGGAAGAAATGGGAGAAATATCTGAACATAGATGTTAGATTTTGACATGAAGGATTTGTTCACGTGGTTAAGGAGTTTGGATTTTATTCTGAGGTTATAATCATTGGAGGTTCCTAAGGAGAGGTGAGACAGGATCAGCTTTGCTTCTAGAAGTTTCTCCTGGTAGTGGCGTAGGTCTCCTTTTCCCTCTAGTTTATCCTAGACTTTATCGTCTCAAATCTTTAAGATGACCTATAACAGGGGCCTTTTGTGACACTGTGGGTTAATGCGTTGGACTGCAAAGTCGGTTAGAACTGCAAGGCCAGTTATTCAAGCTCACCAGCTGCTCCTCGGAAACCCTAAACAGGGTCGCTAAGGATCAGAACTGACTCGATGGCACTTAACAACAACAGAACAGGGCCGGGAAACCTTTTCCGCCAAAAGCCAATTGGAAAATTAAAAAAACAACTAAAAAAAAATTAAGTGCCAAAAAAAAACTCCTAGATTTATTGAATTTTAAGTCCCATCTGCAGTTGCCTTGGTAGGACCAGACCAAATGATTTTGTGGGTTTATATGGCCTGTGGAGTCCTGGTGTTGTGCTGAGGAATAAAGTACTGGACTGCAAGATTGGTTTGAACCTTAAGGATGGTGGCTCAAAGTCACCAACCACTTCATGGAAATCTTATACAGGGTCACTATGAGTTGGAACCTACTCGATGGCAGTTATCAAGAAGAAGAGCATACGGCCTGTGGACTGTACAATCCCTACCTCTGATCTATATGTTTCTGTGGAATCCCTTGGTAGTGAATATGGTTAAGATGCTTGACTGTTAATTGTAAGGTTGAGGTTCAACGCCACCCAGAGGTACCTTGGAAGAAAGGTCTGGCAATGTACCTATGGTGGTGGTGGTTATGTACTGTGGAGTTGGAATTGACTCATAGTGACCTTGTACAGGGTTTCCAAGGCTGTAAATCTTTATGGGAGCAGAAAGCCTCATCTTTCTCCTGCGGAACAGCTGGTAGTTTCGAACTGCTGATATTGAGGTTCGCAGCCTGGTTCATAACCACTGCGCTACCAGAGCTCCTTGGCAATGTACTTATAGGGGAAAACAAAACAAAACAGAACAGCCATTAAAAACCATAGGAGTCTTTGGCTGGTACAGTGAATGTGCTGGGCTGTGAATCAAAATATTGAAGGTTTAATTCTGTCCACAGTTTCCTTGGAAGAAATACCTGGTGATATACTTCTGAAACATCAGTCATTGAAAATCTTATGAAGAATGGTTCTATTTCCTCATACACGGGCTTGCCGTGAATTGGAATGGACTCAACAGCAGCTGGTTATAAGCCCCTGCATGTTCTATCTCTGTCTCCTTTCTGACCACTACCCCATTGCTACCTGTCTTCAGGGTCACTTACCTTCTGACAGCCTGGGAGCATACCAAGCTGCTTCTTGCTTTCCCCAGCCCCTTACACAACCAGTTACTATCTGTCTCTTCTTTCCAAACATAGCTATATGTCACTTCCTTTAGTAAGACGTCCCTGACCACTTATCTCAATGATGGGTTAGATGTTTACTGTGTCTCTCTGCATGTCACGTCAGAGGAAACTGAAGTTCCAATAAATTTTTCTGTATGTCAAGGTATAAGACAAAAGAAGCAGATGGGTAAGCTGAGGCCCAGAGAAATATTTGCCTCAGATAAAACAAGAGGAGCATTTCTTGTATTCAGTTGATATCATGTAATGCTTTCTCTTTTGTGGTCCTTATATTAAAAAATACCAATGATTTGTCTTTTATCATTATTAACCCACATATTGAGGATTCTAGATACCCAGGTGTGGTGCTGCAGGATAAGCAATGGACTGTTAACTGCAAGGTCAGCAATTCAAACCCATCAGACACTCCTTGGAAACCCTAAATAGGGTTGCTATGAGTTGGAACCAACTCAACAATACTTAACAACAAGAACAAATTGACAACTGTAATTTTCATATTCAAATGACTATCTCACTGGATTATCATAATGTTGTTGTTAAGTGCCATCAAGTTGGTCCTGACTCATAGAAATCCTGTATAGGGTTTCTGAGGCTCTAATCTTAATGAGAATGTGTTGTCATTTGTTAAGTGCCCTTGAGTCAGTTCAGACTCATAGCGACCCTGTACAGGGTTTCCAAGGAGGTGCTGGTGGGTTTGAATTGTTGACTTTGTGGTTTAAACCAACCTTGTGGTCCAGTGCTTATCCTATAGCACCATACCACAACTCCTAATGGGAATAGGAAACCTCTTCACTCTGCCTCAGAGTGGCTTATGGGCTTGAACTGCCAACCATGTGGTTAGCAGTCTAATGCTTATCCTATAACACCACCAGCATACCCCAAGTAAATGTGTAGAGCAGACACTTAACCAGTTTTTTTGCATAGTACAACTGAAGGTTGAGAGGTGAGTTGCTCAGGGCATGACTTTGGAGTGACAAAGTCATTTTAGATCTCCTCATCTGGAATCCTCCTCTTTGCATTAAGTTGTTTCCCCATCTACATTAGAATGCCATGAAGAGACATTGATATGAATGCAAAATCATACTCTGTATGATACATATGTGATATTCAGTTATATATGTGATATTCATACACAGGGATGAATGGTGTATGAATACATATGTGATATTCAGTTAACACAGGGATACATATGTGATATTCAGTTAACACAGGGATGAATGGTGGAAGAGCAGAGAGTGGATTACAGGAATGGGTGGAGTCAGATTAAGATGCCCATGCACTTCCAACTTGTTAGAGAGAAGCCTTTCTTTAAATCAATTTGAAAAAAATGACTAAAAATAGAAAAAAGTGCCTAAAATGACCTCAATTTCTATCCCATAAATTACTGTCTTCTTTTGCAATTAGTCATCCAGCTCATCAACCATCTGAATAGAGAATTTGTTTTCTCTTTCAGAGAGTTTAATTGAGCACATGGGCAGGCTGCCATGTTAGAACCTGTCTGTGCTTCCAGGTAACATGTGTAATTGGGGGAGGAGAGTATTAGGGAGCGAGGGAAGGAGGCAAAAGTTGGGATATCACCTTGAGGAATTTTCTTATTATACACTCAGCTATCAATTGATATTCTAGCTGTCTTCTCAAATACAGTTTTCTTATCTATGGTTTGGGAGTTGGTAGACTTCTCATTGTTATGGACTGGTCCAAGGCCAACTGGGCACAATGAGAACCACAGTGTGTATGTGGTCAGTCCTAGAAATTAGTGAGCGAGTGCCACTTAGTTCATCATCTGAAAAGCTGATATCTTCCAAGGTGCCAGAATGAATTAATGAGAGTTCTCAAAGAAGTACCAGGATCTAAAGCAGAAGGATCTGCAACTAAGAGCCTGGGGCAAGCAGAGAAACAGCAGAGTGTAAAGTTGGAAGAAGTAGCCAAGGAGCAATGACTAATATTACTAGATGATGTTGCTCTTGCCCATGGTATCATTTAGTAGGTTTCTGTGACATTGCCAATTCTTGGCCATCATCTTTTCCTAATGCTTTCGACTCCAGATAGTTCTAGAATATCATAAATTCATCAGGTCAAACTCCACTCTTCCCCCAATCCTCCTAAGATGATGTTCAGATAGTACCTTCGCTCCTAGTCATCATTTGCAGCAAGGTTTTTATGAACAACATAGTCAAGATCCCATTTTTTTTTTTTTTTTTTTAACTAGATGAATGCAATTATCTCCTGAATAGTCTCTCTGCTTTCATTGCAGTTTCTTTTCAGAGAGATTTCAGTGTGGTACTTAGAGTAATCCTGTGAAAATAAATCAGCTCCTGCCACTTCCTTTTTCAAAACACTTAGATGACTTCCATTTCACACAGAGTAAAAGCCAACATCCTTAAGATATTTAACCATCCCAATTCTTACCTATTGGACCTTGCCACCCATTGCTCCTTCCCCTCATTCCTCTGATCTTCCAGTGTGCCAGCCATGCTCACACCCCATGGTCTTTCTCTCTGTGTTACTCTCTCCTTAGATACTCTTCTGCCCTGTATTAGATTCCTCTTCACTAGCATCAAACCTTTGCTCACATTCTCTTACAAAAGCATCATTTACCAATTACCCTACATTAAACTATATGTCCTATGCCTGCCATCCTCCTGCTTCATTGTTTTAAACGATAGTTTACTTTAGTCCATCACTCGTCTGTCAGTTTGTCATGCTGGAAGCTATGCCACTGATATTTTAAATACCAGCAGGTGACCTGGTACAGGTTTCAGCTGAGCTTTCAGACTAAGCCAGACTAAGAAGGAGGAGAGGTGATTACTTATGAATGTTTAAACACTGAAAACCTGATGAATAACAGTTGAACACTCTCAGACAGCACTAAAATATTGAATATTGTCAGATATAGTGCTGGAAGATGAGCCCATCAGGCTTGAAGGCACTCAAAGTAGAATTAACTGTCATGACATGAATGGAGTATAGTTTTCGAGACCTTCATTTGCTGATGGGGCACAACTCATAATTAGGACAAGTTGGTTTAGATCGCAAGGTCAGAGGTTCAAATTAACCTGACACTCCTCAGAAACTCTATACAGGGTTGCTATGAATCGAAACTGACTCATTGGCACTTAACAACAACAAGGAAGAACAGTTAATAACACTTTTATTTAAATTTATGCACCAAAGCCAGTGATGATGAAATTGAAGAATTCTGTCAACTTCTTCAGACTGAACTTGATCAAACATGCAATCAAGATGTATTGATAATTACTGGTGATTGGGATGCAAAGGTTGGAAACAAGAGGAAGGATCAATAGTTAGAAAATGGCCTTGGTGATAAAAAACAAAACAAAACAAAAAAAACTGCTGGAGATCACATGATAGAATTTTGTAAGGCCTATGACATGGACCTCATCAACTGGAATGCATAGGATTCAAATTGACAACAACTGTGGGAAGAAATGGTGAAAAAGCTCCATATCATCAGTCAAAGCAAGGCTAGGGGCAGATAGTGGAAAAGACTATAAATTGCTCATATACAAGTTAAGGTTGAAGCTGAAGAAAATTAAAACAAGTTCACAAAAACCAAAATAAGATCTTGCACATATCCTACCTGAATTTAGAGATTATCTCAAGACCAGATTTGATGCATTAGACACTAATGACTGAAGACCAAAAGAGTTTTGGGATGGCATTGAGGAAGAAAGCAAAAGGTCGTTAAGAAGACAAGAAAGAGGAAAAGACCAAAATGGATGTTAGAAGAGACTCTGAAACTTGCCGTAAACACAGAGATACTAAAGCAAATGAGAGACTTGAGGTGTTTAAAGAGGTGAACAGAATATTTTAAAGGGCAGCTTGAGAAGACAAAGTCAAGTATTATAATGAAATGTATAAAGACATGGGGTTGGAAAACCAAAAGAGAAGAACATGCTCAGCATTTCTGAAGTTGACAGAACTGAGGAAAATTTTAAGCCTTGTCTTGCAATACTGAAGGATTCTTT
>NW_006408718.1:3960515-3974180 GCF_000296735.1 Chrysochloris asiatica
TGTGGACTGTTTTTAATTTTCTTTAGCTTCAGCTTGAAGTTGTATATGAGCAATTGATTTTTTTCCCCTGTTGGCCCCTCACCTAGTTCTGATGGATATTGAGTTTCTCCATCATCTTTTTCCATAGATATAGTCAGTTTAATTCCTGTGTTTTCCATCTGGGGAGATCCATATGTATACTCCCATTGATATTATTGAAAAACAGGTATTTGCAATGAATAAGTCCTTGGTTTTATAAAATTCTGTAATGTTATCTCCAGTTTCATTTGCATCACCAAGGCCATGTTTTTCAACTGCTAATTCCTCTTTGTTTGCAACTTTCTCATTTTAATCACCAGTAATTGTCAGTACATCTTGATTACATGTTTAATCAATTTCAGGCTGGAGAAGGTGGTACAAATCTTTATTTCTTTAGTGGTTGGAGTATAAACTTGAAGAATAGTTGTATTAACTGCTCTTCTTTGTAGGTGTGTGGATATTATTGTATTACTAAGGAGCTCTGGTAGCGTAGTGGTTACGAATCGGGCTGCGAACCTTAAGGTCAGCGGTTCGAAACTACCAGCCGCTCCACGGGAGAAAGATGAGGCTTTCTACTCCCGTAAAGATTTACACCCTCGGAAACCCTGTACAAGGTCGCTATGGGTCGGAACCGACTCGACGGCACTTAACAACAACAACAACAAAACATCTTTGTACTTAAGGATACATCTTGAAATGTTCTGAGTGTGAATGTAATGTCATTCCTCTTAAATTTGTCATTCCCAGCATAATATACCATTTGATTGTCTGATTCAAAATGGCCAATACCAGTTAATTTCAACTCACTGTAGAATAAGCACTCATAGGCAAATCACAAGGTTGGCAGTTTGAGTCCACCAGTCCTCTGCTGGAGAAAGACGAGGCTCTCTGCTCCCACAAATATTACCGTCTCAAAGACCCTATACAGGGTCACTATGAGTTGGAACACAGTTAATGGCACTTAACAGTAACAACAACAATGCCTAGGATATCAGTCGTTATTCATTCCATTTCATTTGTGACACTTCTGATTTTCCTAGATTCATGCTTTGCACATTTCACATTCTCATTACTAGTGGATGTTTCAGGAATTTCTTCTCATTTAGAGTTGTGCCAAATCAGCATTGAAGATCTTGAAATCTTTTCTTCATCCGCATCACTAAGGCCTTGAGGAAAGCGCCCTCGTGGTGCAGTGGGTTAAGCATTAGACTGCTAATCATAAGGTCAGTGGTTCAAACTCATCAGTCACTCTGCAGGACAAAGATATGGCAGTCTGTTTTTGTAAAGATTACAGTCTTGGCAACCCCATGGAGCAGTTATTCTCTGTCGTGTGGGGTCACTATGAGACAGAATTGGCTTGATGACAATGCGTTTATTTTTGGGTTTGGGTTTGCATATTGCAATTACTCAGCAGATACCATCCATTCATATTATTTTAACTGCAAGGTTGATGGTTTAAAACCATCAGCTGCTTCTTGGTAACCATATACAGGGCCACTATGAGCTGGAACATAATGGATGGCACTTAATAACACATCCATATGGGGTCCTGGTATGGCACTGTAGGGTAAGTACTAGGCTTTTAATTGCAAGGTCAGTGGTTCAAATCCACCAGCTGCTACTTGGAAACCTATATAAGGTTGCTGTGAGTCAGAAATGACTCTATGGCATTTAACAACAATAACAGTGTACTATACTTCAAATCAGTATTATTCTTTCAAAGATGTTAATTGTGAAATAGGCAGCTTCATATTAGATTCAGGAGAAGCAAGAGCAAATCATTGATATAACAAAATAATTCAAAATTAGAATTCTTTTCATGTACAAGCAAATATCAAAACACACACAAATAAATATATTTTATTATTTGATCATTAAATTTTATTGAAGCTTTAACTTGTGTTTCATTTTATTGGCAACTGACATTTGTTAAAAACAAGATTCCAGAATGCCAATTTGGCTTAGTCAACTCTGTGAAAGAGTTCAATATCTGTGTTCTGGTTTCTTCTCCAAGAAAAATAACTTGGCAAATTACAACATATAGGCTTTCTGACTTGCTTGTGAATAGTTAGCACTGAAGCGAAAATCCTCAAATGTCAAGGGGATTCTGTGTTCTTTTCCTGTGCTTTGCAATTTGCATTATGGACATTAGTATATTTCTCAATATTTACTAAACTGCAGTATTTTTTGAGAGCAGGTAATGTATTTTATTCATTTTTTTCCCTCACTATACTTATGACAAGAGCATAGTGGATTACAAGCTGGATTGCCAACTGCAAGGTCAGCAGTTCAAAAGATTTGTTGTTGTTGTTTTTGTTAAGTGATATAGAGTTGGTTCCAACTCATAGCGACCCTGTGTAGGGTTTTTGAGGCTTCTAAATTTTTGCAGGAGCAGAAAGCCTCATCTTTCTCCTCAGAGCTGCTGGTGGGCTTGAACTGTGGACCTTGTGGTTCACAGTCCAGTGCTTATTGTATAGAGCCACTGTGCTCCCAAAAGATTTATTGTCTCTGAAACCCTCTACAGGTTTGCTATGAGTTGGAACCAAGTCCGTGGCACACAGCAAATTAAACAACATACTTATGGCAGAGCCTTGCACTTAGTTGTTAGGTACCAATGAGTTGGTTCTGACTCACAGTGACCTTATATACAACAAAATCACACTGCCCAGTTCTTTGTCATCCTCACAGTCACTGCTGTATTGAACCCATGGTAGCAGCCACTGTGTCAATTCATCTCATTGAGGGTCTTCCTGTTTCTTGCTGACCCTCTTTTTAACCAAGCATGATGTATTTCTCCAGGGACTAGACCTTTTTGATAACATGTCCAAAGTACATGAGACAAAGTGTTGCCATCTTGACTTCTAAGGAGCATTCTGAATGTTCTTCTTCCAGGACAGATTTGTTCTTTCTTCTATAAGTGCTTGTATATTCAAAATTCTTCACCATTATGTAATCCAAGGGTATCTATTTTTCTATCTTCCTTAACCATTGTCCAGCTTTCATATGCATATGAAGTGTTACCTCATGAGGTCAGACACTCTCAAGTCTTTAAACTGACATCTTTGCTTTCTAACACAGTAAACAGGTCTTTTGCAGAAGATTTTCCTGATGAATCCATTGTTTAATTTCTTGATTGCTGCTTCTATGGGCATTGACAGTGAATCCTAGTAAAATGAAATCCTTGAGAACTCCATTCTTTTTTCTGTTTATCATTATATTATTGGTTCAGTTGTGATGACTTTTTTTTTCTCTATGTTGAAATCTAAACTGAAGGCTGGAGTCTTTGATCTGTGCTACAATCTTCTCTTCACATTCAACAAGCAAGTTTGTATTATCTGCCGTATCACAGGTTGTTAGAGTCTTCCTCAGTCTGGTGCTATGTTCTTCTTCATGTAGTCCAATTTCTCAATTATTTGCTCAGCATATAGATTAAATAAGTATGGTAAAAAGTCACAACCCTGAAGCACCCCCCTGATTTTAAAACACACAGTTATTTCTATAATTAACTTTTCATATTGTTTGCTCAACATTAGATTGGATAAGTATGGTGCAAGAATGAAAACTTTTCTTGGTTTTAAACCATGCAGGACCCCTTGTTCAGTTCTACCAGCTGCTTCTTGGTCTATATGCAGGTTCTACATGAGCCCAGTTAAGTCCTCTGGAGTTCCTATTGTTCTAAGGTTGGTCCACAATTTGTTATGATCAACATACTCAAATATTTTTGCATAATCAATTAAACACAGGTAAATATTTGTCTGGTATTCTCTGCTTTTATCAAATCTAGCTGTAATCAACAATGATATTCTCATTTGATGTCCTCTTCTGAATCCAGTTTGAATTTCTGGCAGTTCTTGTCAATGTACTGCTGTAACCATTAAAAAAATTACATTCAGTACCATTATACTGTGGTTAATATTAATGACATTTGTTTGATATTTTCTTTATTGTTTGATACTTTCTGTATTCTCTTAGATTACCATGCTTTGGAATGAGCAGGAATATGGATATCTTCCATTTGATTGGCCAGGCAGTTATTTTCCAACTTTCTTGGAATAGATAAAAACAGCATTACATATGTTTGTTGAAGCATTTATACTGATATTCCTGGAATATAGCTTTTCATCAATGCATTCAGTGTAGCTTAGACTTTTTCCTTTAATACTACTGGTCCTTGATCACACGCTGCCTCCTAAAATGGTTGAATGTTGACCAATTCTTTTTGGTATTCTGTGTATTCTTTCCATTGCCTTTTGATGTTTCATGCTTTCTTTACTATGTTGCCCTTGTTGTTGTTGTTAAGTGCCATCAAGTTACTTCTCAGTCACAGTGACCCTGTATAGGGTTTTCGAAGACTGACTGGTGGTTTGAGCTGCTGAGCTTGTGGTTAGCAGTCCAGTGCTTATCCTACAGCGGCACACCAGGACTAGAAACCTTTAATATTGTAATTTGAGGCTTGAAAGTTTTCTTCAGTTCTTCTGCTGAGTGTGTTCTTCCGTTTTAGCTTTCTAACTTCAGGTCTTTGCACATTTCATTATAACATTTTATTTTGTCATTTTGAGTCAACTTTTGAAGTCTTGTATTCATTTCTTCCATTGATTTTACTTACTGTATGTTCAAGAATAAGTTTTAGAGTCTTGGCTCACATCATTTTGGTATTATCTTTCTTTCCTGTCATTTAAAGAACTTTTTGATTTCTTTATGTATGATGTCTTAGATTTCATTCCACAATTTATATGGTCTTAAATAATTAGTGCTCAGTGTATCAAGTCTATTCTTGAGGTGGCCTCTAAATTTAGGTGGGATCTACTCATGATCATATTTTGGCTCTGGTGGACTTATTTTAATTTTCCTTCAGTTTCAGCTTGAACTTGCATAAGATAAATTGATGGTCTGTTGCATTTGTTGTTGTTAAGTGCCTTCGAGCTGGTTTTGACTCAAAACAACCCTGTGTAGGGTTCCCAAGGACTGACTGGTAGAGTTGAATTGCTGACCTTGTGGTTAGTAGTCCAGTGCTGTTAATAGGATGTAATGTATATATCTATTATCAGTCATAGATAACCACTGTTTACTTGGGACAATTTGATTTCTATATTTCATATTGAGGAAAATTGATTTTCCTGGAATTAAGTAATGGAAAAAATATTTAAGTGTATTTACCTATCAACTATATTTTATAGGAGACGTAACACCTCTTATCAAATGGATGATTTGGGTTTAGACCTTCTATAGAGGGCAGTGGGTATATTTAGAGAAGGCATTTGGAAAATAACAAGATTTGCGAGATGGAAAGGACAGACATCAGGATCATACAATCCAACATCTTCCTTTTATATACAAGGAAAAGAGAAAGTGGGAATATAAGTGACTTGTCTAAAATCATACAACTAGTTAACACTACAACTAGTACTGGAATCCACGTTTCTGGTGTTTTTTTGAATGTTCTCTCAGAGGGCAGAAATATTATGCCCCAGGGATTATGCCTTCCTATCAGACTGAAGAAGAGTCTGGGTGTGGCGCTGTGGGTTAATGCCCCAGACAGCAAAGCCATTTGAACTGCAAAGTTGGCGGTTCAAACTCACCAGCTACTCCTTGGAAATCCTATATAGGGTTGCTATGGGTTGGAACTGACTCAATGGCACTTTACAACAACAACAATCTGAAGAAGTTGGTAGAATTTTCAGTTTCATCATCACTGACTTTAGTGGTTGGTGTTTAAATCTGAGTAACAGAGACATTAATTGGTCTTTCTTATGGTCATATGGATACATCCTATTGCAGACGGTGTTACACTTTAAGATAGATCTTGATATGTTATTTTTGATGATGACTGTGACACCATTACTCTTCATTTTGTGATTTCTGGCATAGTAAACCATGTGATTGTCACATTCCAATTGCCAATACTAATCCATTTCAGCTCACTAATGCCTAGGCTATCGATGTTTATGCATTCCATTTCATTTTCACAACTTCCAATTTTCCTAGATTCATACTTCATACATTCCATATTCTGATTATTAACAGATTTTTACAGCTTTTTCTTTTCCTTTTCAGTTGTGCCCCATCAGCAAATGATGATACTATAGATTTTACTTCACATCATCATGGTCAACTCTACTTTGAGGAGGCAGCTCTTCCCTAGTCACATTTTGAATGCCTTCCACCCTGAAGTGCTCATCTTCAGGCACTATATCTGACAATATTCTGGTGCTCTTCATGCTCTTCATCATGTTTCAATATTCAATATTGTGGTGCAGACTGTGTTCCACTGCTATTCATAAGGCATTCACTGACTAAATATTTGGAAGTAGCCTGTCTCTCCTTCTTCTTTGGCTATCTTTATCTGAAAGCCCAGCAGAAACCTATCCACTATGGGTGATCCTGCTGGTATTTAAAATATCTGTGATGTGGCTTCCAGAATTATATCAACTCACAAGCCACCACAGTACAACAAACTGACAGATGAGTGGTGGAGTAGTTCAATTCAATCAATAACAGTTACTATGAGTCAGAGCTGACTTGATAGCAACCAACCACGTTGTAGACAGTTTGTTGTTGTTGTGAAGTGCTGTCGAGTCAGTTCCGACCCATAGCGACCCAGTATAGGGTTTCGGAGGAGCAGCTGGTAAGCTTGAACCACCAACCTTGCAGTTCAAATGGCTTTGCAGTCTGGTGCATTAACGCACAGTGCCACACCAGGACTCCTTGTATACAGTAGAAGTTAGAAAATAACAAAGAATGGATAGCTAACTTGCCTATTAGATCATCTTTTTCAAAGAACAAATATTTTAGGCGAAATCTTCATGCATTTTTCCATTAAATCTTCTAGTTGAGTTTGAGGTGTTCTTTAATTGTCATTAGATGCTGTTGAGTTGATGCTGAGTCATAGTGATCCTATGTATAACAGGACAAAACTGTGTGTCCATTCTCACTATTGTTGCTATGTTTGATCCCACTGTTGCATCTACTGTGTCACTCCATCTTGCTGAGACATCTTCCTATTTTTTTTGCTGACTCTTTACATTAACAAGCATGATGTCCTCCTGAACTGATACTGTGTCTAAATTGAGTAAGACAAAGTCTCACCATCCTACCTTCTATCAAACATTCTGACTATACTTCTTCCATGATATTTGTTTGCTCTTTTAGTAACCCATGGTATATTTGATATTCTTCACTAATATACAATTCAAATGCATCAGTTCTTCTTTGGTCTTCCTTATTCATTGACCAGGTTTTGCATACATATGAGGTGATTGAAAATGCTTTCGCTTAGATCAGACACACCTTAGTCTTCAAAGCGGACAATAAACAAAACCACACAAAACAAAACAAACCAAAAACCCCCAAACAAACAAATCTACTATTGTAGAAAGGACACAGTAGAACTGCCACGCAGTGTTTCCAAAGCTGTAAATCTTTATAGAAACAGACTGTTATAGTTTTCTCCCATGAAGGAAGGAGCTGGTGGGTTTGAACTGTCGACCTTTTGGTTAGTAGCTGATCACTTCCTTCCTTCATGTTTTGATCATAATAACCTATATAGGGTTGCTGAGAATGACTAGGTGGTTTGAAGTGCTGACCTTGTTAGCACAGTTAACAGTAGAGTGATGATTCTACAGTGCTACACCAGGGATCATTTAACTCTATTGCTGTTTCATGGTGCTGTTGAGTAGATTCTGCCTCATAGTAACCCAGTGCACAACAGAAAGCACTGCTGATTCCTGCACCATATTCACAATTGTTGTTACACTTGATCCCATTTCTGCTGCCACTGTGCTAAGCCATCTTGTTGTGGGGGTCGGGGGGCCTTCCTGTTTTTTGCTGAACCTCCACTTTACCAAGCATGATGTCATTCTATAAGGACTGGTTGTTGTTGTTGTTGTTGTTGTTGTCAAGTGCCATTGAGTTGGAACTGACTCATCGTGACCCCATGCACAGCAGAACGAAACAATGTCCGATCCTGGGCCAACCTCACTATCGCTGCCACACTTGACGCCATCAATGATGCCACGTGGCTGATGCATCTCGTTGGGGGTCTTCCTCTCTTTCTCTGACTGGTATCTTCTGATAATTTGTCCAAAGTATAAGAGATAAAGTCTTGTCATTCTCAGTTTTAAGGAGCATACTTTTAACACAGATTTGTTTGTTCTTCTGGAAGTTGATGGTACTTTTAATATTCTCCAAACCATATCATAAATGCATCAATTCTTCTACAGTGTTCCTTATTCATTGTCCAACTTTCACATGCATACGAGGCTACTGAAAATATCATGGCTTCAGTCAGGTGACCCTAAGTCCTCAAGCTGACATATTTGATCTTGAATCTTTGAAGAGGTCTTGCGTAGCAGATTTGCCTAATGCAATACACCATTTGATTTACTGACTGCTGCTTCCATGAGTGTTGATAGTAGATCCAAACAAAATGAAGTTTTTGACAACTTCAGTCTTTTCTCTTTATAATAATGTTATTTATTGTTCCAGTTGGAAGGATTTTTCTTTTCTTTATAGTGAGTTGCAACCCATACTGAAAGCTGTGTTCTTAGATCTTCATCAATAAGTACTTTAATTCCTCTTTGCTTTCTGCAAGCAATGTTGTATCATCCTCCAATCCTGACGACACATTGTTCTTTATATAATTCAGTTTCTCAGATTTTTTGTTCAGCATACAGATTGAATAATTATGGTGGATACAACCATGATTTTAAACCTTTCCTGATTTTAAACCATTCAGTGTCCCTTTGTTGTATTAGAATAGCTGCCTCTTGTTCTAAGTACAGGTTCCTCATGAGCACAATTAAGTGTTCTGGAACATCAGTTATTTGCATTGTTAACCATAGCTTGTCAGGATGCCACATTCCAAAGCCTTTGCATAGTCAATAGAGCACAGGAAGCTATCTGTCTGGTATTCTGTGCTTTTCACCCAAGATTTATCTTATGGCAGTAATGATAGTCCTCATTCCACAATCTCACCTAAATCTGATTTGAGCCTCCAGCAGTTCCTTGTCAGTGTACTTTGCAGCTGTTTTTTAATTGTTGCTAAAACTTTTTTTACTTGCATGTATGTTAATGATATTGTTTGATGATTTATGCATTCTGTTAGGTCATCTCTCTTTGGAGTGGGTGCAAATATGGATCTCCTCCAATCAGTTGGCTAGGTAATTGTCTTCCTAATGTCTTGGCATAGATGAGCGAGTGCTTCTGGTGCTGCATTAATTTGTTGTAAGATTTTAATTTGTATTCCATTAATTCCTGGAGCCTTGTTCTTTGCCAATACCTTCCATGAAAGTACATATGACTCTTGATCATATGCCATCTCTTGAAATGGTTGAACATCAACCATTTCTTTTGGTACCATGACTCTTTATTCCCTCCATCTTCTTTTGATGCTTTCTGCATTATTCAATATTTTATAGTAGAATCCTTCAATATTTCAAGTTGAGGCTTGAATATTTTGTTTTGTGCCTTCAGTTTGAAAATAACTGATTGTGTTATTTCCTTTCAGTTTTTTAACTCTAGGTCTTTGCACATTTCATCACAACAGTTGACTTTGTCTTCTCTAGTTGCCCTTTGAAGATTTCTGTTCGGTTATTTTACCTTCTTATTTCTTCCTTTCACTTTTGTATCTCTATACTGGAGAGTAAGTTTCAGATTCTATTCTGATATCCATTTTGGTCTTTTCCTCTTTCATGTCATCTTAATGAGCTTTTCCTTTCTTCCTGTATGGCATTCTTGATGTCATCCCACAACTCTTCTGGTTTTCAGTCATTAGTGTCTAATGCATCTAATCTATTCTTGATTTGATCTTTAAAATCATGTGGGATATAGTCAAAGTCAGATAGAAGTCAATTTTATTAAATGTTTTAAAGATCCAACTCTGGTGGACATGGAGATGCACTAATCAAATCCTTCATTAAGACAGGGCTTGCTGAAATAGCTCCTGGAATTGCTATCAGTGGACAGCTACAAGCTGTCAGCTCCATCAGGGACACATTCACCTACAGAGAAACACCTCATCCAAGGCCATATCATTTCCTGGGCAGCAAACACCCAATGGCTATATGAGGCAGGGCATTAAAGGCCCAATTATTTTGGTCAAACGTGGAACCATTTTCATGTGACAGTTCAGGTTCAAGGTTCTCTACGAGGTCAGATGGGAATCTTTGGCTTACATTACAGATGAATATACTCATTTCTATACCCTCCATTCCACAGAACATTCTGAAATAAACATCCTGAAACTATACTCTGACTCAGCATCAGAATCCACACCTTGAGAACCTAAACTTTAGTCACTGGTGTTAGAAGTGGTCCAAGAAAGTTGGAAATAAGATGTTTTGGAGCGTCATCATTCAGAAGCCAAACCCAAATCAAACCCATTGCTATGAGTTGCTTTTAACTCCTTGTGATTCTATAGTACAGAGTAGAACACCTCTGAAATATGGGGGTTTGCAGCATCGTCTTTCTCCCACAAAGTTGCTGATGGGTTTGAATTGTAAAACTTGAGGTTAGAAGCCCAGCACTTAATCCACTATGCCAACCCCCAAGCCCCAGTCATCTAGTTAATTCCAACTCATAGTGAACCTGTATAAGATTTCTTAAGCTGCAAATCTTTATGGAAGTAGAAAACCTCATCTTTCTCCTGTGGAGTGGTTGGTGGGTTTGAACAACTGACCTGTGATTAACAGTCTAGTGTTTATCCCACAGTGCCAGCAGGGCATCTCATTCACTGTCCAGCTGGCAAAAAGAATTCCATTCCTGGTGGTGGAATTCATTATTGATGGTGCTTTGTAGTATTTTGATAGAAGGGCATGCACTAGTTGGCGTGATGTTTTAGGCATTTATGAAGTATGGTAAATATAGAAAGTATGAGAATATGGTTAGCTATTGCTATGCTCTATAAAAAGGTAATGGTAGAGTGGAAATGAGCAACAGAAATAGAGAGCCAAATGTGAAAGCCAGGGACTCTTGGGAGACGGAGTTTCACATCTCTCTCAGTGGCAAGGAGAAAAATTGAGGTCCAGACCATCGGCTTAATCAACAGAATAATCAGCTATTAAGAATGTTAAATTCTCAATAAAGACAGGCTTGTTATTCCAAAGTCTGGGTTCTGGTTGAGAAAAATATGACCCAGAAACTTAAAATGGGGATCTCTGTGTTGATGTTTTCCAAAACCTGACTTAAAACATCTCTTGGTTATATATGTATAACTAGAGTTCAGTTGCTGGTGTGGCACTGGAGGGTATGCACTGGACTGCTAAATGTGTGGTTGACAGTCTGAGCCCACCAGTCACTCCTCAGAAACACTATACAGGGTTATTATGAGTCAGAATCAACTAGATGACACTTAGCAACAACAAGAATAATAGAGAAAAAGGGCAAAACCACAAAGGAACTAGGATACATAGCTAATATGATGAGCTGAAACCAAGGAAATATACCTTGGCATATATTGTGTACCCAAATATTAAATATTGAAACATTATAAATAATACCAGACTATTGTCAGATATTGTATTGGAAGATGACTCTCTAAGGTTGGGAGATATTAAAACTATGACTGAAAAGGAACTGCCTCATCAAAGTAGAGTTGACTGTGATGATGTAAGTGAAGTAAAGCCCTCGGGACCTTCACTGGCTGATGGGGGCACAACTCAAATGGAGAGAAACAGCTGTAAACATCCATTAATAATCAGAACATGTATTATATAAAATATGAATCTAGGAAAATTGGAAGTTGTCAAAAATGAAATGAAACACATAAAGATCGATATTCAAGGTGTCAGTAAGCTGAAATGGACTGGTGTTGGCCAGTTTGAATATGATAATCATACGGTCTACTATGCAGGGAATGACAAATTGAACAGGAATGGCATTGATTTCATCATCAAAAAGAACATTTCAAGATTTATCTTGAAGAATAATGCTGTTTGTGATAGGAGAATATCCATATACCTACAAGGAAGACTGGTTAGTACCATTATTGTTTAAATTTACATACCAACCACTAAAGCCAGTGATTATGAAATTAAAGAATTCCACTTCTTCAGTGTGAAATTGATCAAACATGAAATCAAGATGTATTGATAATTACTGATGGTTGGAATGCAAACATTGGAAACTAAGAGGAAAGATCAGTAATTGGGAAAATATGGCCTAAGTGACAGAAACTATGATGGAGATTACAAGGTAGAATTTCACAAGGCCAATGACTTACTCATTGCAAACACCTTTTTAAAACAATATAAATGTTACACATGGATTTCACCAGATGGAATACACAGAGACATAAAATTGACTACATCGGTGGGAAGAGATTGTTAGAAAAGCTCCATATTATCAGCTAAAACAAGGCCAGCAGCAGACTGTGGAACAGATTATCAATTACTCATATGCAAGTTCAGACTGAGGTTGAAGAACATGAAAACAAGGCCATCAGAGCCAAAATATGACTTTGAACATATTCCAACTGAATTTAAATACCATCTGAAGAACAGATTTGATACACTAGACACTAATAACCGAAAATCAGAAGAGTTGTGGGATGACATCAAGAACAGCATATAAGAAGAAAGCAAAAGGTCATAAAGAAGGAAAAGACCAAAATGGGTGTCAGAAGAGACTCGGAAATTTTCTCTTGAGTGTACAGAGACTAAAGCAAATGAAGGAAAAGAGGAGGTAAAAGAGCCAAGCAGAAACTTTCAAAGGGCAGCTCCAGAAGACAAAGACACATAATTAAATGTGTGAAGACCTGGCATTATAAAACTAGGTTTTCTGTCAGTCTGTTGTACTGTAGGGGCTTCATGTGAGGCTGGAAGTCATGCCACCGATATTGTAAATCTCGTCAGAGTCACCCATGGTGAACAAGTTTCAGTTCTAAGCTTCCAGACTAAGACAGACTAGAAAGTAGAGGTAGACTACTAATGAATGTTAAGTCACTGAAAACCTTAGTTATAGTAGTGGACCATTGTCTGACATAGTGCCAGAAGATGGAAACATTATGAACAGTTCCAGAAAACTCTGAAATTGCTCTACAGAACAGACATCATAAAGTCAATGGAAGAAATGAGAAGTCAAAGATCTGAACAGAAAATTACACAGGGCAGCTCAAGAAGACAAAGTATTATAATGAAATGTGCAAGGACCTGGAGTTGGAAAACCAAAAGGAAAGAACAAGCTTAGCATTTCTCAAGATAAAAGAACTGCAGAAAAAATTCAAATCAGTTTGCAATATTGACGGATTCTACGGGCAAAAAAATGGCCACCACTCGTCTGTCAGTTTGTCTTACTGTGGTGGCTTGTGAGTTGCTATGATTCTGAAAGATATGCCACCGGTCACCAGCAGGATCACCCATGGTGGACAAGCTTCAGATGAGCTTCCAGACAAAGACAGGATAGGAAGAAAGAGTGGTGAACTACTTCTGAATCTTTAGTCACTGAAAACCTTATGAATAGCAGACAAACACTGTCAGATATAATGCCAGAAAATAAGCCCCTCAAGTTGGAAGGCACTCAAAATGAGACTGGGGAAGAGCTGCCTCCTCAAAGTAGAGTTGACTGTGATAACACAAATGGAATAAAACTCGTGGGAGCAAAGCCCACAGGTCCTTCATTTGATGATAGGGCACAACTTGAAATGAAGAGAAA
>NW_006408718.1:3977029-3978326 GCF_000296735.1 Chrysochloris asiatica
TACATTCCATTTTCTGATTATTAATGGCTGTTTACAGCTGTTTCTCTTCATTTCAATGAAATGGATCAATGCAATTACTGCAACAGTCAAATTAAGCACACCAATGATCACGATGATGGTGTAGAACAAGAGAACATTTTGCTCTGTTATACACTCCTATGAGGTCTCTGGAATTCAAGGCCAAGTTAATGGCAACAGCAACATAATTCTCTGCAGCTCAATCTTTCTTGGGTGCAACTCAGATCTTGTAAATCATTACAATGATTGTATTTACCTGGCTTTGATGGTATTATACTACTAATTTCCCTCTCTTGTTTTGTAGTCTTACCATCCTCATTACTACAAATAAGCCTTCTTCTGTAATGACCTCTCTTTCCAACATCCCTGGCTTGTGGAACAGAATACCATGGAGTTTTGAAGTACCACTGGTGTTCCTATGACCAGTACATTCCTGATGTTCTTTGTTAATGGTGTGACCTTCAGTCTGGCCCATGAAATATAATCTTTGGTAAAATTTCCAGCCTAACATAACGTAATTACCACTTCCCTGAGCTTTGCAATCCCTTTACCCAGTGTCCGCTGTGTAATTATGGTATTTTGATCTAATTTATCTTGGGTTATCACTTTTTCCACACTTTTACAAGCGATCCTAGTAGAAAATTCGTATCACCTCCAAGGGTCTCTGCCAGAGTATTAGATTTTACATCTAAGAAGAATGTTCTAAAACCAGTGAACTCTCTTTTATGCAATTTTATTTCTGTTCCTCTTGACAAGCATCCTCAGAATGCACAGAATATTGATAGGCGTCATCAGGTAGGTTCTGACTCATAGGAACCTTGTGAAAAACAGACTGAAACAGTGCACAGTCCTGCACCAACCTCACAATCACTGTTACACTTGAGTCCATTGATGTTGCCACTGTGCTAATTCATCTCATTGGGTTCTTTCTCTTTTTGTATGATTTTGCCAAGCAAGATTTACTTTTCTATTATGGAGTTTGATTTATTGATGGCTGCTTCCATGAATATTGATAGTGGATCCAAACAAAATAAAGTCTTTGACAATTTCAATCTTTTCTCCATTTGTCATGATGTTATTCATTGGTCTAGCTGTGAGGATTTTTGTTTTCTTTACCCTGAAGTGCAACCCATACTGAAGACTTTGGTCTTTGATCTTCATCAGTTACTCTTTTAAGTCTTCTTCATATCAAGCAAGCAAGGCTATATCATTTGCGTATCGCAGGTTGTTAATGAATCTTTCTCCAATTCTGATGCCATGTTCTTTTTCATATAACCCA
>NW_006408718.1:3979491-3980804 GCF_000296735.1 Chrysochloris asiatica
GAGAGCAAATTTCAGTCTCTTCTGATACCCATTTTGGTCTTTTTCTTGTCTTCTTAATAACCATTTGCTTGCTTGCTTTCTGTATGATGTTCTTGATGACATCCCACAACTTTTCTAGTCTTTGATCTTTAGTGTCTAATTCATAAAATCTGTTCTAAATTCAGGTTGAATATGTTCACAATCATATTTTGGCTCTCATGGATTTGTTATCCTTTTTTCAGTTTCAGCCTTAACCTGCATATCAGCAATTGATGGTCTGTTCCACAGTCTGTTCCTGGCCTTGTTTTGGCTGATGATATGAAGTTCTTCTACCATCTTTTTTCACAGATTTAATTTGATTTGTGTGTATTTCTGTGTATTCCATCTGGCAAGATCCATGTATATAGTCATCTTTTATGTTGTTTAAAAAAAGGTATTTACAATGAAAATGCCATTCGTCTTGCAAAATTCTCTTATGTGATCTCCAGTACTGTTTCTATCATCAAGGCCAAATTTTGCAATGACTGATCCTTCCTCTTTATTGCCAATGTTTGCATTACAATCACCAGTGACTATTATTACATCTGCATTACATGCTTGATCAACTTCACATTGAAGAAGTTCATAGAATTCTTCAGTTTCATCATCATTGGCTTTAGTGGTTGGTGTGTAACTTTGAATAATAGTGGTACTAACTGGTCTTCCTTGTAGGCATATGGACATTACCTTATTACAGAAATCATTATACTTCAAGACATACTGTGAAATGTTCTTTTTGATGATGAATGAGACTCCATTCCTCTTCAGTTTGTCATTCCTAGCATAGTAAACCATATGACTATCAGATTCAAAATGACTAATACTAGTTCAATTTAACTCCCTAATTCCTAGGTTACCAACGTTTTTGCTTTCCATTTCATTTTTGACAACTTTCAATTTTCCTAGATTCATACTTCATACTAAGGATCTCTGGTAGCATAGTGGTTACAAATCGGACTGTGAACTGTAAGGTCAACAGTTCGAAACTACCAGCGGTTCCACGAGAGAAAGATGAGGCATTCTGCTCCTGTAAAGATTTACAACCTCAGAAACCCACTCCACAGTACTTAACAACAACAACATACTTCATACATTCTTTTTTCCTGATTATTAATGCATGTTTTCAGCTATTTCTCCTAATTTTAAGTTACACCCCACTGGCAAATGAAGATCCCAAAAGCTTTACTCCATTTGTGTCATCATGATCAACTCTACCTTTAGGTGGCAGCTCTTCACCAGTCATATTTTCAGTGCCTTCCAACCAGAGGGGCTCATCTTCTGGGACTATTATCTGA
>NW_006408718.1:3981414-3988754 GCF_000296735.1 Chrysochloris asiatica
AGAGAAAAGATTGACGTTGTCACAGACATCATTTCACATGGAGCAACTGTTAACACTCATGGAAGCAGCAGTCAAGAAATCAAGCAATGTATTGCATTAGATAAATCTGCTACATAAAACCTCTTTAAAGTGTTCAAGAGAAAACATGTCAGTTTGAGGACTAAGGTGCACCAGCCTCAAGACATGGTATTTTTAGTAACCTCATATGCCTGTGACAGGTGGCACAGAAGAATTGATGCAATTGAGTTACGGTATTGGGGAAGAATATTAAATGCACCATGGACTGCAAAGAGAACAAACAAATATGTGTTGGAAGAATTACATCCAGAGTGCTCCTTAGAAGCCAGCATGGCCAGACTTCTCTCATACTTCAGAAATATTAACAGGAATGACCAGTCCCTGGAGAAGGACATCATGCTCAGTAAAGTGGAGGGTTGGAGAAAAAGAGGAAGACCCCCAATGAGATGGATTGGCACAGAGACAGAATCAAGTGTTGCAATAATTGTGAGGTTGGCACAGGATTGAGCAGTGTTTCTTTTTGTTGTGTGTATAGGGTCACTATGAGTAGGTACTGACTCAATGGCACCAAACAACAAAAACAATAAATATTTGAAAGTAATCCATCTCTCCTTATTCCTTGTGTCTTAATATGGAAGTTCAGCTGAAACCTGTCCACCATGGGTGACCCTGCTGGTATTTAAAATACTGGTGGTATAGCCTTCAGAATCATAGTAATACACAAGCCATTACAGTGCTACAAAGTGACAGGTGGCACTTTGTTGTTGTTCTTAAGTGCCATCAAGTCGATTCTGAGCCATAGCGACCCTGTATAGTGTTTACAAGGAACAGCTGGTGAGCTTGAACCACAAACATTACAGTTCAAACGGCTTTGCAGTCTGGCGCATTAACCCACAGTGCCACACCAGGACTATATATGTGTATATTTTTATATAAAGAGACATACAAATATCAAGGAAATGGTTCACAATAATATTAATGTTGTTGTTGTTATTAAGTACAATTGCGCTGATTCTGTATGGGGTTTCCAAGGAGTTGCTGTTGGGTTTGAACCCCTGACTTTGTGGTCAGCAGTCCCCTGTGTATCCAGACTTCAATATTAATATTAATATCCCAATTTTAAAAAATATCAAAACTGAAGATTTGTAGCTTGCCCAAGTATATAAGGCTACAGAAGAGTAGAAGCAGTATTTAAACCCACACTTGTCTGAGTCTCAAGTTCAGGCTCAATCTATGACACCACATTCTCCTCTATGTGCCTTAGCTCTGCAGCTGCAATGTGATCTCTTGGCTTCATTTGTTGTTGCTGTTGTTGTTGTGTGCTGTTGAGTCAGTTCTGACTCATAGTGACCCTGTATAGGGTTTCTGAGGAGTGACTGGTGAGTTTGAACCACTGACCTCGCAATTTAAACTGGCCTTGAGGTACAGTACTTATTCTATGGTGCCTCCATTAGGATTCCATTTGGAGAATGCTGTTGTTGTTGTTAGGTGCCATCAAGTCAGTACTGACCCATAGTGACCTTATACACAGCAGAACAAAACACTGCCCTATCCTGGACCAGCCTCACTACTGTTGGCCACGCTTGAGTCCATCGATGCTGCCACCTGGCCAATCCATGTCATTGGGGGTCTTCCTCTTTTTCTCTGACCCTACACCTTACCAAACATGATATTCCTCTCCAGCGACTGGTCCCTCCTGACAATATGTCCAAAGTATGAGAGACGAAGTTTGACCATCTTGGCCTCTAAGGAGCACTCTGGCTGCACTTCTTCCAAAACAGATCTATTGGTTCTTTTGGCAGCCCATGACACTTTCAATATTCTCCTCCAACACCACAACTCAAAGGCATCAATTCTTCTACGGTCTTCCTTATTCACTGTCCAGCTTTTGTATGCATATGAATGAGGTTATTGAAAATACCATGGCTTGGGTCAGGCGCACCTTAGTCCTCAAGCTGACATCTTTGTTCTTCAACACTTTAAAAAGGTCTTGTGCAGCAGATTTGCCTAATGCAATATGTCGTTTGTTAGAACTTGTTAAGTGCCTTCAAATCGGGTCCGACTCATAGTGGCCCTGTATAAAGTTTCCAAGGAGTGGCTGGTGAATTTGAACCACTGACCTTTCAGTTCAAACAGAACTTAAAGTCCAGTGCATTACCCCACAGCTGTACACCAGGACTCCAGGCTTTGTACTTAGTACAAAATATGGGGTATAGGTGGGAGAAAGCAGGGATGATAATTGTATCCCTAGGAGCTGGCTGACATGGTGCTCAGTAGTTACTGAGTGACTCCTCCTGCCCAAATAATCTGTGACCACACTGCAAACAGAGAGGCCAGATCACTGGCCTTCTGTGGGGCTAACACAGCCAACCTGATTCTTTAAAGTAGTGCTTTAGTCTGTCTTCAGAATCTTTCTTCTGTCTGTCTGTCTTTTGACTTCCTAGTCTTACTTCCCATTCCTCTGTCATTAGCCATGCCACAGTCACCATTGTAACAAGGCTCCAGCCTACCTGGGTGCTACTGGCAGCCTGTGTCACTGGCAAATGCTTCTGATGCATTGACTGTAATGGAGGAGATTTTAACTAATGTTTTGTGCTGCTAGTGAAATTGTTCCTGCTTGAATGATTGGAGCTGCAGTACTGGAAGATTAATCTGGCAGCTTTAGGAGTAGAGATGTGAGTGCGGAGAGATAGCAGATAGGCAAACCAATTAGGAGAACATTACAGTTGTCTGGGAGAGAAGAAATGAGAGCCTGAACTTTGAGTAGCAGTGGAGATGTAACATTAGGAGCCAATGCAAGAGACACTGGGAATGAGGTGATAGTGGATGCTGTTCCAAATGTTCCAAGCCTACGGAAAACTGGGCTTTGCTACCCTCTATTCTTCTTAACTTTGGTGTGGAATTCAATGAAGAATAAACTCAATTTAATTCAATATGTGTTTACTAAACACATGCATGGGACAGCCCATTGTTAGAGGTGATGAGATCTACCCTCCCATATTTTACAGTCTAGGAAGTGAGATTGATAAAATAGTGAAAGTTGGTTCACTAGTTCAGAGGGAAAGATTAATGATGTTAGCATGAGGCATTTTGTAGGTGGTGATAGGGAGAAGAAGTAAGGTATTTCAGATGAAAAGAGATTGTATGGGGGCAAAAGAGGTGTCAAATTTGGAGTAAAGGTATCCAAAGGAGATAAATCTGAAGTCTAGGCTGCAGCTATATTTGGAAGGTGAGAAATTTATATTCTATCTAACAATAGGGAGCCACTGAAGAGTGTCATGCTAAATGACATAAGCTGTATTTAAAGATTAGACTCTGGCAATTATGAAGTAGTGTGCTATTAGGAATAGAATACTGATATTAAGAGTAGCTATAAAAACGTACACAGGTGATTCTAGTTAAAACCACAGTCCTAAAATAACTCTTGCACCTGTGCTTTGGGGGCTACATTAAAGATAGTTCATAACAGCCCTGCTTGTAATACCACAAAATGGAAACCACCCACATGTCCATCTACAGAAGGATGCATCAAATTTCGACATGTTCATTTCAAGGGAAAATGATTGACTAATGCCAATGGATCCCTGATAGTTAATTTTTGGTCTCCTGAAATGGAATTCCCATTTTTTTTTTCTGTATTCCATTCTCCTTTCCTCCAGCATTTAGTATAATGTTACGGGAACAGTTCTAAACATTGTCTTAAGAACGTGTCCTCTCAATTTCTATAGAGCTCACTCCATCTGAGTGAATTTCCTCATTCTGCTAGTAGGATTCTTTTCTTCCAGTTGATGGTTTTCCCTCCCCTGGCAACTTTGGAAAATGGGAACTGGCTTGCTTTTTAAAAAGTCATTTGTAGTCTGCCTGGAATTTAAAATGTGATGTCTTATTTCATCAGTCTGAGGGATATTACCCCATCTGAATCTCACTAACTGAGCTAATGCATAATTAGCATTTCTCTCCACTCATACCTTTGCTTCCCTAATGAGTTGGGAATTATGTTTTCACAGTATGTACCAGGAAGGCACACATATCTGGGATGGCTTTCTGAGCTAATATTTGCTCTTTACTAGATAAACTCCCACTTGGCCATTGTGGTTATTATTATTATTATTATTTATATTTTCCTATATTTCCAGATGGAAATGTTATTGTTTAATAAACCCTTCAGGTTTGTGGTCCCTCATAATTTTAACTTCTTGCATCCTGGCCTTCTCTATCAATTTAATTAACTGAGTCTCTCCTGGCGAAAGCCACACTGTTGTTTTATTCTTACTATTGTGATGTGTTAATGACTCATCAGCAGGGTAGTAATGTTCATTTTCATCAAACAAGGACTAAAGACACACCTTTCACAGTTTATTAGTTTTACGGTTCCCTGGATTAAATCATCTGTGAGAGTTAGAAGCCTGTTAAAAATTATAATGCATTTATTTGGTTTATGAGAATTGGAGACCATATTTGTTTTGACAAAGGGAGGGATGTTAATCCATTTAAGGATGCTGGGTACAAACAAGGTAAAAATACCTTTGCAAGCTTCCAAGATCATTTCAGAAGCTGCAGTTAAGTAAACATCTAAGATTCAGGTTCATATTAGAAAAGATACCTGTGATAAGAATCTTTGGGTTTCATTAAAAAAACTCCCTAGGAGATAATACTATGGCCTAAAAAACAAGGGGTCCTCACTTTCAAAGACTTTTCCAGAGCAATTCAGTTAGCGAGTATGTTGTTGTTAAGTACCATTGAGTCAGTTCCAGCCCATAGCGACCCTGTATAGGGTTTCCAAGGAGCAGCTGGTGAGCTTGAACCACTGACCTTACAGTTCAAACGACTTTACAGTCTGGCGCATTAACCCACAGCACCACACCAGGACTATAGTAGTGCAATAACAAAGTGGGGTGACTTCTGAGCTCACTCCCCTAACTTCAAGAGGGAGAGAGAAGAATCACCAAGAACATCAGCCTAAAACTGATTCCTCATGCCTCAACCCTCCAACCTTTCTACCAATTCAGACATGAACCATGGTCCCATAGTACTCTCGACAACTCTGAACTCACAGCCAATATTCACAGTTATGGGATTTATCAGGGAAGTAACTTGTTACAATTCAGAATAAGAAACACTCAAAACGTAGTTTCCTCAATCAGGAGCGTCTTCTCAGCAGTGCCCACAGGCATGCCCAGGTCTTGTGTCCCCTTGTTCTCTGCCCTGCTCAGGCAAGTGTTTGTTGTTGTTAGATTCCGTCAAGTCGGTACAGACTCATAGTGACCGTCTGCACAACAGAACAAAACACTGCCCAGTCCTGAGCCAACTTCACAATCATTGTTGAGCCCATTGCTGCTGCCACTGGGCCAATCCATCTTATTGGGGAGGTCTTCTTTTTCATGAACCCTCCACTTTAGCAAGAATGATGTCCTTTTCCAGGGACTGGTCACTCCTGATAATATGCCTGAAGTATGAGAGGCAAAGTCTAGTCATCCTGGCTTCTAAGGAACATTCTGACTGTACTTCTTCCAACATAGATTGGTTTGTTCTTCTGACAGCCCATGGTACTTTTAATATTCTCCTCCAGCACCATAACTCAAATGCATCAATTCTTCTATGGTCTTCCTTCCTTACTGTCCAACTTTCACATGCATACGATGCTGTTAAAAATACCATGGCTTGTATCAGATGTACCTTAGTTTTCAAATTGATGTCTTTGTTTTTAACACTTTAAAGAAGACTTTAAAGTGTTTGAATACTTTAAAGATGTCAGACAAATGTTAGAAAGTTCTTTTACCTCTGCTGATAACTGCCATAAGACACTTTGTCAATAAGTCTGGGCTGAAAGTATTCAGCTATCTCTCTCCATGGGCTAGGAAGCCTATCTTTGGTATCATAGCTCTCTGTCTCCTAGATCAAGGAGGTTCATTACAGGAATCTTGTGTCCAAAGAGTTCCAGTCCTGACTCTTCTTTCTTGATGATAGTGAAATCTCCTTTTCTGCCTATAGGATGACTCATTTGAAACGAGTGGGAGGGCAAAACTGATCAATCCCCTTGTTAGTGCTCCAAAGACTTTATTTGCATGGTCCCACCTGACAGTGAGTCCTGGCGTGGCAATGTAGGATAAGCACTTGATCACAAGTTGGTTTTAACCACAAGGTCAGTAGTTCAAATTCACCAGCCACTCCTTGGAAACCCTATGCAAGGCCATTTTGGGTCGGAATCGACTTGATGGTACTTAACAACGACAATCTTACAAATAAGCCAAGTATCTTATTTACATTATTAGCAAACTATCCAGTCCCCTTGGTGGGCCACAAACACCTCACATTTGCATAGTCCTGGTGTGGCGCTGTGGGTTAATGTGCTGGACTGCAAAGTCGGTTTGAACCACAAGATCAGCGTTTCAAGTTCACCAGCCGTTCCTTGGAAACCCTATATGGAATTGCTATGGGTCAAAATCGACAACAACAGGAAACACCTAGTCTTATGGTTGGAGTTATAAAGACAATAAGTAAATGGGCCATATCAAGGAATTAACTGCACCAAATACAGATTGCTTTTGCTTGATAACCACTTGGGGACTGATGTCAGCACATAAGCAAATCCTTGTTTGTTAGGGTAGAGGTGTGTATCAGGGATGTGTTCTTTCACCTTATTCAGTCTGCACCCTGAGCAAATAATGCAAGAGGCTGGACTATCTGAAGAATAAGGTGGCATCAGAAATGGAGGTATACTCATTAATAACCTGCAATATGTAGATGACACAACCTTGTTTACAAAGAGGACTTGAAGTATTTGTTAATAAAGGTCAAAGACTACAGCTTTAAGAATGAAGAACAAAACAAAATTCTCACTAGATCAATAAACAACATCATGATAAATGGGGAAAAGATTGAAGTTATTAAGGATTTCATTTTACTTGGCTCTACAATCAATGCCTATGAAAGGAGCAGTCAAGAAATCAAATATGTATTGCATTGGGTAAATCTGCTTCAAAAAATCTCTTTAAAGTGTTAAAAAGAAATTACTTTGAGAAATAATGTGTGCCTGACACAAGCATAGCATTTTCAGTGATCTAAGATGTATGATACAATGATTCTGTGTATTCCTTCCATCTTCTCTTGGTGAATTCTGCATCATTCAATAATTTGCCCAGAGAATCTTTCAATAATGAAAGTTAAGGCTTGAATTTTTTCTTCAGTTCTCCCAGCTTGAGAAAAGCTGACCGTGTTCTTCCCTTTTGGTTTTCTAGTTCCAAATCTTTGCATACTTTATTATAGTACCTGGTTTTATCTTCTCTAGCTGTTCTTTGAAATTTTCTGTTCAGCTCTTGGAC
>NW_006408718.1:3990011-3999056 GCF_000296735.1 Chrysochloris asiatica
TCGGACCTGACTTGACGGCACTTAACAACAACAGACTGATGATTTTGAATTATGGTGTTGGTGAAAAATATTGGCTATATCATGAACTATCAGAACAAACCTACCTTAGAGGAAGTACAGTCAGAAAGCTCCTTAAAAGTGAAGATGATACTTTGTTTCACATGCCTTGGACATGCTACCAGGAAATACCAATCCCTGGAGAAGGACATCACTCGTGGTAAGGTATGTTGTTGTTGTTGGTCCTATGGAGTTGGTTCTGACTCATAGAGACTCTATAGGGTTTCTTAGGATCAGCTGGTGGATTTGAACTGCTGACCTTGTGGTTAGCAGTCAAATGCTTACCCTCCGGGGTTATATAAGGACTCCTGGTAAAGTATAGGGTCAGCCGAAAAAGGAAGACCCTCAGAGGGCTAAATTGACACAATGGCTATAGTATATGCTCAAACATAGCAGTGATTGTAAGGATGACACAGGATGGGGCGGTGTTTTGTTCTGGTGTACGTAGGGTTGCTATGAAGTGGAACTGACTCGATGACACCTAGCAACAATATTACATCTCTCTCAGATGGTTCCGTGTCTCCTCTCTCTCTGGTTTTTCTGCCTTCTTACTTCATACTACTTCTTCCTGCTGCTTTTCTTCCTATTTCTTTCTCAAAATGTTCGGTGGCTGGTTGCACAAACCCCCTTGAATGCTTTCCCCTCCCCCAAACGGGGGCCAGAAACTGTGCAATCCCCTTTTAATTGGTGATGCTGTTTTTAAGTGCTATTAAGTCTGTCTCGACTCATAGCAACCCTGTATAGGGTTTCAGAGGAGCAGCTGTTGAGATTGAACCATGAATCTTGTGGCTTGAAGTCCAATGCTGATCCTACAGTGCCATACCAGGAGTCCAGTTGTCCATAGTCAGATCATTTGCATAATAGGTTTTTATTTAGTGGGGGTGGTTCTCATAATTCACTGTGTCCTAGCCCAACATCAGCAATTGGACGTATGCTTTCCTTGCTTCTTTGAAATGTCCATTAGTTAGTTTTACTGGCCTTGGATTCTTTCTCTTTGCACTGAAGTGCAGGCGAAACAAATTCTCTTTAATTGAGGGTTCCTGTTATGAAGATTTGCATTATTGCTTGGTTTTAACAAACAGGATATTACAGCAACTGGTGATTAATGTGATGGGAAGAAGCGAACATAGTACATGAGTCATTACATTAGACCCAACATGTTTAATGGTCTGTTATGCCAAGCAGAAAGCAGTAAGGAGCCTGCTGGGGAAAGACAAGGCAAAATGCTAAGACTCTAATTTTTTTTTTTTCAATCTGTCTAAAGTACAAGTAGAGAGCTCTCACCATTTTCCTAACTAATGAAGCCAGAACTCTGAGGAATTTCTATCCGTTCTGTTGACCAATGAGTGCAGGCTGTAAGTTCACTCATGTACTGGAATGGTTTAAAGTGACACAATGATGTCAGTGATGGTCAACTCTCCTATGACCAGACAGACAAACTTGTTTGTGTATTAGTATCTGCTTTCTTGCCTAGAAAATATAACAGTAAATGTGACCAGCTTTATAAAGTCATCATAAAAAGGCTTTCTGTTTTCTTTCTTTTTTTTTTTTGAATGAGGCGTTCTGCTCCCGTAAAGATTTCCAGCCTCGGAAACCCTGTACAGGGTCGCTATGAGTCGGAACCGACTCCACAGCACATAACAACAACAACAATGGCTTTTATTAGGGTGAAAACATGTGATTTAAAATACAAAAGCATTCAGCTGGATTTTGCCTTGTCTTTCCCCAGCAGGCTCCTTACTGCTTTCTGCTTGGCTTAACAGACCATGAATTGTAGCCCCCAGAAATATGTGTCAACTTGGCTTTGTAGGTTGCCATGATTTCTGTGTTGTTACCCTCCATTTGGTGATCTGTGGTCATTATCCTCCATTTTGTAAAATGTATTGTGAATCCTAACCACTATATCCTAAAGTGGTTCAACCAAATGAGGAAATTATCAAACAATATCATTAATATCACACACAAGTAAACATTTCCTAGTGATAATTAACAAATGTCTGTAGCTATATATTGACAGAGGACAATTCAGGCTTGATTAGGAAAAGGGTGTGGAATGAGGGATATCACTGATGATGTCAGATGGATGTTGACTGGCACCAGAAAACACCAGAGAACTATTTAACTATTTCATTCACTATGCAAACACATTCAACTGTGTGGATCATAGCAAACTATGGATAACATTGAAAAGAATAACAATTCAAGAACACTTAATTGTGTCCAGGGGGAACCTGTACATAGACTACGTTTGAAAAGAATAAGGGGGAGTCTTGGTGTGGCGCTGTGAGTTAATGCATCAGACTGCAAAGCCATTTGAACTGCAAAATTGGCGGTTCAAGCTCACCAGCTTCTCCTTGGAAACCCTATACTGGGTTGCTATGGGTCGGAATCAACTCGAAGGCACTTAACAACAACATGTGGTTTAAAGGAGCTCTGGTAGTGTAGTGGTTACAAGTGGGGCTGCTAAGCTCAAGGTCAGCAGTTCGAAACTACCAGAGTTTCCGTGGGAGAAAGATGAGACTTTCTGCTCCCATAAGGATTTATAGCCTTGTAAACCCTTTACATGGTCATTATGATTTGGGATAGACTCTACAGCACATAACCACCACCATGTAGTTTAAAATCAGGAAAGATGTGTAGCAGGTTGTATTCTTTCACCAGACTAATTCAATCTGTGAGCTGAACAAAGAATCCAAGAAGTTGGACTATACAAAGAAGAATACAGCATCAGGTTTGGAGGAAAACCATTAACAACTTTGGTATACAGATGATATAGCCAAGCTTGCAGAAGTCAAAGAATACTTGAATCACTTACTGATGAAGATATAAGACTACAGTTTTCAATATGGATTACATCTCAACTTGAAGAAGACAAAAATCCTCACAGCTAGTCCAACAGGTTACATCATGATAAATGGAAAAAAGTGTCAAGTTGTCAAGGATTTCTTTTACTTGGGTATATAATCAACACCCATGGAAACAGTAGTCAGGGAATCAAATGACATATTGGTTTGGAAAACTCTGTTGCAAAAAATCTCTTCAAAGTGTTAAAAAGCAAAGATGTCATTTTGAAGACAAAGGTGCTCCTGACCCAAGCCACAGTCATTTCATTCACTTCCCATGCATGTGAAAGCTGCACAATGAATCCGAAAAGCTGAAGAAGAATTCATTCCTTTGCATTGTTATGTTGGTGGAAAATATTAAATATATCATAGACTGTCAGAAGAATGAACAAAACTTTCTTGGGAGAAGTATAGCCAGAATGTTCCTTAGAAGTGAAGATGGCAAGACATTTTTCATATAACTTAACCATGTTATTAGGAGAGCTGAACCCCTGTAGAAGGACAGATGCTTGGTAAGGCAGAGGGTAAGCATAAAAAAGAGGAGAGCCTTTAGTAAGACTGATTGACACATTGGCTGGGCCAATGGTTGTAAACATAGGAATGGTCATGAGGATGACACAGGACTATGTAGTGGTTCATTCTGTTGTACATAATAGGGTCAGTATGAGTTGGAACAGACTTGAAGTCACCTAATAACAGCACCAACAACACCGTAGGTTAATGTGGCAGGATTAGGGTGACTTGTATGTTGAGTTATAGCCTGATAAGAAGCATGTTGAGTCCTGTTGTTATTCAAGTCATCATGCTTTCTTAAATACGCAAGTCACATCCTTTCTCAGTCACCGCCCTTACTCAAGTCACATCCTTGCTTAAGTCACATCTTTTATCTTAAAGAGATGAAAGCAAGAGATGGAGGACTTGGCTTCCACCAAGAAAGAAGGCCTGAGAGTGGAGCGTATCCTTAGAACCTGCTGAGAATCTCCTAGGCCCAGCAGAAGATTGATCACAAGATACATATAGATCTCCAAGTAACTGTGGGCCCACAGATGTTGAGACAAGAAGCTTTTCTAGAGCTGACACTGAAAGAAAGCCTTCCCCAAGAGCCAGCCTCTGAATTTGGACTTCTAGTCTGTTAAACCGAGCAAATAAGTTTCTGTTTGATAAAGTCATTCACTTACGGTAATTCTGTTAGAGCAACGTTAGAGAAAGAAGACACGATCATTGATATTATTTTCAATACATGTCGCATGAAATCCTTAGAATTATGAGAGCATGTTCTTTGTTTGAAGACTCCATTTCTTCCCCTAGATTGCAAAGCAAAGAAGTTTGCTCTGCTTGTGCCTGACAGTCTGAAAGTGCAGGAGAATTAACATCTTCCTTCCAGCAATCCTCAAGAAGTCTTTTGGGCCTTGTTGTATAAATACTCCTACTTCTTCTCCTCTTGGGAGAGATAAATCTGAGTATATGTTTGACTCGGCTTCTGAGTTTCCCCACAGGATTAAGCTCTACTCTTTCACTGTGTTTCTTGCTAAATAATGCATTATTTATTGACTGCCTTCCTACCTTCTTTCACTTAGCCACATGTTACTCCCCACCTCCTACTTTTGCAGTTACCAAATACATTACTTGCACTACAATTCTTGTCTCAAGGTCTAAACCTGGGGAAACCCAAACTAAGACAACAATAGGATTCATCTTTGCTCTGTACAGGTATAGATTGATAGGAAATAGAAGGAAAATGTGAGATTTCCAAATTAACTGGTTGCAGCAGTTCTCTGGGAGTTGGGTCTGAGGGTGGCTTGCAAAGAGATTGACTTCTTAAAATCGGTCAAGTGTGGCTTGGAGAGACCTTCCTTGGAAATTTAGGTGAGAATGCATTAAAATAAAAAGTCATTTACTCAAAGTATCTGAAGCAAGCAGGTGTTTTATTAAGAGGTTGTGAATTCAAATTAAGCATAGATGAGTTTACTTGGATAATGGTTGAAAGAATTCTCAGTGTGGCTATGGTCTGGAAGAGATAGAGTCACAAATAAGAAGATGAACTATATCAGGATAATGCGGGGTCACGCATAGGGATGGATCAAGGAGATGGAATTTCTCAGCACACATAAATGTGTATGTTAGCTATTTTAATAAAATTATAATGTTGTATAGTTCCTGTGAAGCCAATGTGATCTTGGTTAACATTGTTGTTGGGTATTGTCAAGTTTGCTCTACCTTCTAGCAACCCTTTGTATAACAGAATAAATGTTGCTTCATCCTACACCATCCTTACACTTGGTGCTGGTCACTGTGTCAATCTATCTCTTTGAGGGTTTTCCTCTACTTTATTGGTTCTTTACTTTCTCAAGCATAATGTTCTTCTCCAGGGATTTAGAATAGGTTCAGCATAGCACTGTGGGCAAATGCTCTGGACTGCATAGTCAACTTGAAACACAAGGTCAGGGGTTCAAGTTCACCAGCTGCTCCTTGGAAACCCTAAATAGGGTCACTATAGGTTAGAACTGACTTGACGGCACTTACAACAACAAATATTTGAAGTGGACTGGACTGCCACTAACAACAAGAGCATGATTATTTTAAATTAAATCTGAAGTAGTTCTACTATTGCTGTTGAATGGACTACATCACATACCTATAGATAGTGAACCTGTTTCAGTTCCCTGTGCTGCTATGACAGAAATACTACAAGTGAGTGACTATAACAAATAGACATTTGTTTGCTTATAGTCTAGGAAGCTAGAAATCTGAATTCAGAGCACTGGGTCTAGGGGAAGGCTTTGTCTCTCTGTCTGTTCCTGAGGAAGCTTTTTATCTTCTTTAAACATCTATGGCCTGGCATTCTTTAGAGATATCCATGTGTTTGGGCAGCAATCTGCCCCTTGGTATAGGAGATTCTCAGCCCTGGGACCCTGGCTCCAAGAGCTGTATTCCGCTCCTGGCTTCTCTTTCTCATTAATACTCCCAGGTCCTTCTCTCTCTGCTAACTTCTCTCTCCTTTTATTTCTTGGAAGATAAGAAGTGATGCAGGCCACACCTCAAGGAAGCTCTCCTTACATGCGATCAGGGCAGTGATCTGAGTAAGGATGCCTTAATCCATCCGAATTCCCTTACAACTGATTGGCTAATCATATCATTTGTTGTTGTTGTTGTTAAGTGCCATCGAGTCGGTTCTGACTCATAGCGACCCTGTACAGGGTTTCCGAGGGTGTAAATCCTTACGGGAGTAGAAAGCCTCATCTTTCTCCCGCGGAGCGGCTGGTAGTTTCGAACCGCTGACCTTAAGGTTCGCAGCCCGATTCGTAACCACTACGCTACCAGAGCTCTTTGCTCCTTCAATGTTGTTGTTGTTGTTGTTAAGTGCCATCGAGTCGGTTCCGACCCATAGCGACCCTGTACAGGGTTTCCGAGGGTGTAAATCTTTACGGGAGTAGAAAGCCTCATCTTTCTCCCGCGGAGCAGCTGGTAGTTTCGAACCGCTGACCTTAAGGTTCGCAGCCCGATTCGTAACCACTACACTACCAGAGCTTCCTTATCATAGGAGTTGAATATATCATTAAATAATTGCCAAACCACTGAGGATCATGACCCATCCAAGCTGAAATACATTTTGGGGAACAAATTTAGTCCACAACGGTACCTGTATGCCAATTTACTGGCAAAAAAATTACTCTATTATCTGTATTTGTTTCAGTTGAGTGATTTTCCTTTAGGAAGACTCACCCTCCCATCACCCACCCAGGGCAGTATTTTACCAGCAGGATCTGGGGAGGGTATACAGAAAAGTTTTCCTCTACTTGATCCCTGGAAAACCCTGTTGTACAAAAGACAGTTTCTTGTTTGCTGTTGAAAGGATCAGTCATTCTTTACTGAAAGCTGCCCACTGGCATGTTTCCCTTCCTTTAGAGAGCAAAGTGGAGCATTGACTTGTAAGCAGGTTGAAAATGATTTATCTAGCATTTCAGAAATGGTGGAAAATGAACCAATCTCTTTATTTTCCTCCATCCTTCTCCCCCTCTTCCTTTCTTTTGACAGTTTGCATGTAGGTAAAGAAGATTACAGCTGTAGGAAAGCTAATTAAAACCAATTATACCCTGACTGACCTGTCATCACACTCAAATTACCAAAAGAACAATGTTGCATGCTTGGAGCACATATGTCTGATTTGATCACATGTTGTTTTAGGGATCCTAGTACAATGAATACTTAGCTGCAAATACCAGTTGTCCATTTCCTCTTTATATTCTCTTTTTATGCAACAGGATCCTTCTCTTAGAAAATCTAGAAGGAATAAGAGAAACATAAAGACAAAATGTAAAAGGAAGATGAGAAGCCAAGGTTGTCTTAGATTAGTTGGGATAGTGTGGAATTATTGCAGAGATTATCTTTACTTGCTATTCTTTTTATCTCAGCATGTATAGTCTCCCTATACCTTATCATGCCACATTGTTATTAAATGCTGTCTAGTCAGTTCCAACTCAGCAGGGGTAGGGGATTTTTCCCTTCCAATATTTATTGCATCATTTATGGGCCATACAGAATTAGCAACTTAAAAATTAACCTGCTGTATTTGGTCAAACATTTAATTAACTTACCCTGACTGTGATGAGTCTTGGTGTGATGCTGTGGGCTCATGTGTTGGACTGCAAGGTCGGTTTGAACCTCAACGTCTCTATGAGTCGGAACCAACTCGACGGCACTTAACAACAACAACAGATGTGATGGCTGGAACTGTGGTTGCCTTGGCAGGGCCAAATCAAATGATTTCATGAACCTTATATAGCCTACTGGCTGCACATTCCCTATGGTTTCTGAGGAGTGCCTGATGGATTTGAAACAGTGACCTTGTGGTTAGCAGTCCAGTGCTTATCCTACAGTGTTACACTATACTGAAGAGAGTCTTCATGTTCTGTTTGGAACATTTTATCCAGCTTTATTTATCTACCACATATTTCACTGAAGTCGCACTGATATTTTCTCACTTAATGCTGTTTAATAAATATTCTCCAAATTAACTGGAAAGAATCTATTTTGTTCTTCTTGCTTGCTGCATGATATTCTATGAAGTATAATAATGGGTGTGATAATAAGTGTATGTCAACTTGACTAGGCTATGGTCTCTAGTTACTTGGTCAAACGTTAGTTTAGATGCTACTCTAAAAGTACTTATAGTCCTGGTGTGGTGTTGTAGGATTGTACACTGGATCCCAAGATCGGTTTGAATGGCAAGAGAAGCCTCTTAGTTGAAGCCAACTCTAAGGCATTTAACAATAACAACATAAAAGTATTTAATTAGCATCACACTCTGTTGATATTAACTAAAGCAGAGTGCCCACAACAAGGTGGGTGGGGGCATGATTCAGTCAGTTGAAGGCTGAAGAGCAAAAAATGAGCTTTCCGAAGATTCTCCCTCAAGACTGGAGTATAGACATCCTATTGACGTATCTAGTCTGCCTAGGTTATAGATTATGGACTTGCGTGGCCTCATGATTTTGTAAGCTTATTCCTTCAAATGAATCTCTCTCAATATCTATTCCATTGGTTCTGTTTATCTGGGAAACTTTGGTTAAAAGAAATGAGTATTCACATTGTTTTCTGTTTTTGTCATTACAACAGTCAAAAACTTCAGCAAATATAATTTTATAAAATAATATACAAATTTCTGTTTTTAAGAAAACCCCATGAGTGGGATTTCTGGGCATGTTGTTGTTGTTGTCAGATGCCATCGACTCGGAACCAACTCACAGCGACCTCATGCACAGCAGAACGAAACAATGTCCGATCCTGGGCCAACGTCACTACCACTGCCACACTTGACGCCATCAATGATGCCACCTGGCCAATCCATCTCATTAGGAGTCTTCCTCTTTTTCTCTGACCCTCCATCTTACCCAGTATGACATCCTTCTCCAGCGACTGTTTCCTCCTGACAATATGTCCAAAGTATGAGAGATGAAGCTTAGCCATTCTGGCCTCCAAGGAGCACTCTGGCTGCACTTCTTCCAAAACAGATCGATTGGTTCTTTTGGCAGTCCATGGCACTTTCAGTATTCTCCTCCAACACCACATCTCAAAGGCATCAATTCTTCTACGATCTTCCTTATTTACTGTCCAGCTTTCGCATCCATATGAGGTTATTGAAAAC
>NW_006408718.1:4000386-4001816 GCF_000296735.1 Chrysochloris asiatica
TTGCACATTTTATTATAGTATTTGGCTTTATCTTCTCGAGCTGATCTTTGAAATTTTCTGTTCAGCTCTTGCACCTCTTCAATTTTTCCATTTGCTTTAACTTCTCTACGTTGGAGAGCAAGTTTCAGAGTCTCTTCTGACATCCATTTTGACCTTTTCCTTCTATCTTGTCTTCTTAATGTCTTCTGGGCATAGGGTATGTGAATTTTAAACTTTAATAGATGTTGTTAGCTGGCTTTCTAAAAAGGCTATAACATTTAATAGTTATGCCAGCAATTTAATAAAAATATTTCGCCTCACATTGTCACCATAAGCATGGAATTACAAGCTCTTTAAAATTTTTATCAGAGTGGTGTGCTATAAAGTGACTTTAATCTCTATCTTCCTGATCATTAGCGAATTTGTGCTTTTACATAACATTTTAGTACATATGTATTTACTGTTAATAAAATACCTATTTCAGTTTTTTGTCTTCCCTTTTTCCTGAATTTTGTTTTCCTTGCCATTTTTTGGGAAATCTTTGTATATAATAAATATAAATGCTGTGTTACAAATGTCCCAATTATTTACTAACTGATTAGTAAACAGCTATAAACATCCATTAATAATCAGAACATGGAATGTACTAAGTATGAATCTAGGAAAATTAGAAATTGTCAAAAATGAAATGGAATGCATAAACATTGATATCTTAGGCATCGTTGTTTCTGTGTTAGGTGCCATCAAGTTGGTACTGACTCATAGTACCCTATGCACAACAGAACAAAACACTGCCCGATCCTGGGCCAACCTCACATTGTTGCCATGCTTAAGCCCATTAATGCTGCCACTTTGCCAATCCATCTCACTGGGGTCTTCCTCTTTTTCTCTGACCCTCCACCTTACCAAACACTATATCCTTCTCCAGCCGACTGGTCCCTCCTGACAATATGGCCAAAGTATGAGAGACAAAGTTTGGTCACCCTGGCCTCCAAAGAGCACTCTGTCTCACTTCTTCTAACACAGATCTGTTGGTTGTTTTGGCAGCCCATGATACTTACTTTCAATATTCTCCAACACCATAATTCAAAAGCATCAATTTTTCTCCAGTCTTCCTTATTCACTGTCCAACTTTCACATGCATATAAGGTGATTGAAAATACCATGGCTTGGGTCAGGCACACCTTAGTCTTCAAGCTGATGCACTTCAACACTTAAAAAGGTCTTGTGCAGCAGATTTCCCTACTGCAATACATTGTTTGATTTCTTGACTGCTGCTTCCATGAATATTAATGGTTGATCCAAGAAGAATGAAGTCCATGATAACTTCAATATTTTCTCCATTGATAAGAATATTGTTTATTTATTCAGTGGTGAGGATTTTTGTTTTCTTTTCATTGAAATACAATCCATACCGAAGGCTGTGGTATCTTCATCAGTAAGTATTTTAA
>NW_006408718.1:4003220-4016093 GCF_000296735.1 Chrysochloris asiatica
TGCTTGTCCTTTCAAGCACACATCTTTCTTAATTTTAAACCATTCAGTGTTCACAAGCTACCACTTTTCTGTCAGTTTGTTGTAATGTGGTGGCTTGTGAGTTTCTGTGATTCTGAAAGCTATGCTACCAGTATTTTAAATACAAGCAGGGTCACCCACGGTGGACAGGTTTCAGATGAGCTTCCACACAAAGACAGACTAAGAAGAAGGAGTGATGAACTACTTCCGAATATTAAGTCACTGAAAACCTTATGAATAGCAGAGAAACACTGTCAGATATAATGCTGGAAAATGAGCCCCTCAAGTTGGAAGACACTCAAATTGCGACTGGGAAAGAGCTGCCTCCTCAAAGTAGAGTTGATCGTGATAGCAAATGGAGGAAAGCCCTTGGGAGTAAAGTCCTTGGGTCCTTCATTTGCTGATGGGACACAACTCAAAATGAAGAGAAACAGCTGTGAGCATCCATTAATAATTGGAACATGAAAATTTACAAAGAATCTAAGAAAATTGGAAATTGTCAAAAATCAAATGGAATGCATAAACATCGATATCTTAGGCATTAGCGAGCTGAAATGGACTAGTATTGGCCAATTTGAATCTGACAACCACATGGTTTACTATGTGGGGAATGACAAATTGAAGAGGAATGGTGTTGCATTCATCATCAAAAAAAGAACATATCCAGATCAGTCATCAGGTACAATGCTGTAAGTGATAGGATAATATCCATACGCCTACAGGGAAGCCCTGTTAATACCACTATTATTCAAATTTATGCACCAACCACTAAAGCAAGTGGGGATGAAATAGAATTCTACCAACTTCTTCAATCTGATAGTGATCAAAATATGCAATCAAGATATATTGATCATTACCACCTTGTATTGTTAAATTGTACATCTCTGTGGGAACAGAAAACCTCATCTTTCTTTCACGGAGTGGCTGGTTGACTCTAACGGCTGACTTTGTGGCTTGTAGTCCAGTGCTTACAGCGCCACTGCACTCCCATTCTCTCTCTCTATGTAAATAAATCTCTCTCTTGCTCTTTTTTTTCATTTAAAGTATCTTCTACCTTTCCAGTATTAACTTAAAAAAAGATTTCCTTGCTTTTAATTTGATCTTACAACCACAACCATTTCGTAGATATTCTTGTAATATTTTAATTTTTTTTTTTTTAGCAATTTTGCCAGTTTCATTTATTAGACAAGCTACATTATCTCCAATGACGTGAATTATATTTGTCATATATGAAAATTTTGTTTATCCTGGCTTATTCTCTGTGTAATTGATTTAGTTAAAGTAGTTTTGTGATATGTTTTGATTTCTAGTTGGGGCAGTTTTTTTTTTTCAATTAAAACAAATTTATTTCTTGGCTATTTGGGGATCCTGGTGTGGCACCATGGGTTAATGCACTGGACTACAAGGTCGGAGGTTCAAGCTCACCAGCCACTCTTTGGAAACCCTACACAGGGTTGCTATGAGTTGGAAATGACTCAACAGCACTTAACAGCAACAGTCTTCCAAACAGGGAACCCTGATGACGCAGTGGCTAATGCTCGGCTGCTAACCAAAAGGTTGGCAGTTGAATCTGCACAAGAGAAAGATATGACAATTCTATGGGACAGTTCTAGTGTCCTCTGAGTGTCACTATGAGTCTGAATCCACTGGATGTCAATGGGTTTGTTTTTTTTTTTAGTTTAATTTAGTTTTTGGTTTAGTCTTCCAAATAAATTCTAAGACTATTTTATCTAATTAAAATAATAAGTCCTTTGGGATGCTAATAGCAATTGCATTGCATTTATTACCTCTTCCTATCCAAGAGTATGGTGTGTCTTTAAACTTATACCAATTTTCTCTTAAGCATATGAATAACATTTTTATTATTTTATTTATAGCTTTCCTGTTAAATATAGCTCCACAAATTTTACAGTGAATTAGATATTTTTCCTATTTTCATTTATTGGTATTTATTGCTTTAATTTCTCTTGGTGTACTAATCAGACCTCCCCCCAAGTTTATAATTTATTTATTTAAAAGATTGTATCTGTTTTGTCTATCGAGCTGATCTTTGAAATTTTCTGTTCAGCTCTTGGACCTCCTCAATTCTTCCATTTGTTTTAGCATCTCTACACTGGAGAGCAAGTTTCAGAGTCTCTTCTGACATCCATTTTGACCTTTTCCTTCTTTCTTGTCTTCTTAATGACTTTTTGCTCTCTTCACGTATGATGTTCTTGATGTCATCCCACAACTCTTCTGGTCTTCGGTCTTTAGTGTTTAATGTATCAAATCTGTGCTTCAGATGATCTCTAAATTCAGGTGGGCTAAGTTCCAGGTCCTATTTCGGCTCTTGGTCGTAATTAGTTCTGTCAGTTTGTCAATACACAAGGTTGAAAGTAAAAGAACTAAAAAAGAGAGAAATGGAAACAGTAAGCACAAAAAGTGAGTGTGACCATCTGGTTGTCAGACAAAGTAGACTTCAACCCAGATGAAGTCAGAGATGAAGGAGGACATTTTTACGAAGTCCACCTGGAGATAGGTTAAAAGTTGTTGTTGATAGGTACCATTGAGTTGGTTCTAACTCATCGCAACCCTGTGTAAAACAGAATGAAACACTTATTTGTTGTTCTTAGGTGCCATCGAGTTGGTACCGATTCATAGCGACCTTATGCACAACAGAACAAAACTCTGCTGGATCCTGGGCAAACCTCACAATTGTTGCCACGCTTGAGCCCAGTGATGCTGCCACTTTGCCAATCCATCTCATTGTGGTTTTCCTCTTTTTCTCTGACACTCCACCTTTCCAAACACTATATCCTTCTCCAGTGACTGGTCCCTCCTGACAATATGTCCGTAGTATGAGAGATGAAGTTTGGCCATTCTGACCTCCAAGGAGCACTCTGGCTACACTTCTTCTGACAGATAAATAGTGGAGAATGAAACAGAGTCTGGTTCTAATTTTATAATTGAGCCCCTTGTCGCTGCCACCATGTTAACCCATTTCATGTAGGATCTTCCTTTTTTTGGCTGCCCTTCAGTTTGCCAGCATGATGTCTTTTTCCAGGGACTGATGTCTTCTGATAGCATGTCCAATATATGAGAGATAAAGTCTCATCATCCTCACTTCTAGGGAACATTCTGGCTGTATGTCCATTCAACAGGAATAATAGGACAACTTCTGACAGTCCATGGTACGTTCAATATTTGTTGTTGTTGTTGTCAGGTGCCATTGAATTGGAACTGACTCATAGCAACCCCATGCACAGCAGAACGAAACAATGTCCGATCCTGGGCCAACCTCACTACCGCCGCCACACTCGATGCCATCAATGATGCCATCTGGCCAATCCATCTCGTTGTGGGTCTTCCTCTTTTTCTCTGACTCTCCATCTTACCCAGCATGACATCTTTTTCCAGCGACTGTTCCCTCCGGACAATATATCCAAAGTATGAGAGACGAAGCTTAGCCATCCTGGCCTCCAAGGAGCACTCTGGCTTCACTTCTTTCAAAACAGATCTATTAGTTCTTTTGGCAATCCATGGCACTTTTAGTATTCTCCTCCAACACCACAACTCAAAGGCATCAATTCTTCTTTGATCTTCCTTATTCACTGTCCAGCTTTCACATCCATATGAGGTTATTGAAAATACCATGGCTTGGGTCAGGTGTACCTTAGTCCTCAAGGTGAAATCTTTGCTTTTCAACACTTTAAAAAGTTCCTGTGGAGCAGATTTGCCTAATGCAATATGTTGTCTGATCTCTTGACAGCTGCTTCCACAAATGTTGATAGTTGATCCAAGAAGAATGAAGTCCTTCACAACTTCAATCTTTTCTCCGTTGATAAGAATGTTGTTTATTGGTCCAGTGGTGAGGATTTTTGTTTTAGCTTCTTGGATTATTTGTTCAGCATACAGATTGAATAAGTATGGTGAAAGGATACACCCCTGGCACACATTTTTCCTTATTTTAAACCATCCAGTATCTCTTTGTTCTGTTCTAATGACTACGTTCTTCATGAGCACAATAAAATGTCTTGAAATTCTCATTGTTCTCAATGTTATCAAAGTTTGTTATGATACACACAGTCAAATGTCTTTGCATGGTCAATAAAGCGTGGTAGAGATAGGTAGATTTATTTTCCCCTCTTTATTGCAGAGGGTTTTTGTTTCCTGCAATCTGACATTTCACAAATTCCTGGTAGCTATAAAGATTAAGCACTGGGCTGCTAACTGAAAGGCTGGTGGTGTAAACCCACCCAGAAGGTCTGCAGCGGAAAGACCTGACAATGTGCTTCCATAAAGACTCTAACCAAGAAAATCCTATGGGGCTGTTCTTCTCTGTCACTTGGGGTTGTTATGAGTCTAAAATCTGCTTGTTGGTACCCAACAAATCTAAAGTTTCATCACAAGTTCTTTACTCAAAGGTTTGGCATTTTTTTGGGGGGGAGATTAAAAGCCATTCTCCACATGACCATCAATCCTGTACTCTCATGACATGATCACTTCCCAGGAAGGCCATCCTAGATTCTATATTTACTTATTGTTCATTTTGCAGCTTGGACCTATTTTTTTTTTTTGGTATTTGAAGATTTCTTTTGCTTTCTTTTGAATTAAAAAAAAATGCATTCTATATGTTGTAATTAATCAGTTTGTGTAAGTTACCATTAGATTGGCTTTGACTCACGGTGACCTCATGTATAACAGAGTAAAATATTGCCCTGCCCCATTCCATTTAGTTTGTTGTTGTGGAGTTTGTGTCAGTCCCATCTTATTGAAGGTTTCTCTCAACTTCTCTGACCCTTCAGTTTATCAAGCGTGATGTTCTTCTCTAACCATCAGTCTCTCCTGATAATTCATCCAAAGTAAGCAAGTAAGAATCTCAGATAATATTCTATAATTCTTAGGGTTTTAACTGGCCACTTTTTGGAAGTCGATTGTCAGATTTTTCTTCCAGTCTGGCTTAGAAAGTGCTGCTGAAACCTGCCCACTATGTGTGGCATTGCTGGTACTTGAAATCCTGGTGGTATAGCTTCCAGCATCATGGCAACCTGAAAGCCACAACAGTACTGCTGACATATGGGTGGTGGGATAATTTGTGAATTATCTGTATATGAGGGAGCTTCAAAATATTTGTCTTGCACCATATACAAACACAAACTCAACATGGATTAAAGACCTAAATATAAAACCTAGATCTCTAAAGATTATCTGTGAAAAAATAGGGACAACCTTAATGATTTTAATATATATTATAAATACACTATCAACATTGCTTAAAAAACACACACTAACAATAAAAGACAAAATAGATGACTGGGACCTCCTCAAAATCAGGCATCAAAACATTTCACCAGAAGAGTAAAAAGTTAGAACACAGACTTAGAAGATTTTTTTGGCAACAACTTATCAGACAAGCGATGAATTTATAAAATTTGTAGAAAACTACAATACCTCTACAAGAAAAAGACAACCCAATTAAAAATTGGGCACAGGACATGAACAGACACTTCACTAAGTAAGACATTCAGGCAGCCAATAATCATATGAAGAAGGGTTTACAATCATTAACCCCAGTTAATACATATCTACCCTCTATCCAGTGAATTACTCTCCTTTCCCTCCCACCCCTGACAGAAGGGCGAGTCCCAGCTTGTTTTTTAAATTCTGGTGCATCATTTACCAGTGTGTGACCTTTAGCAAGTTAATCTTCTTTATTTATAGAAGAAAAGAGTAACATACTTTTATATTACGTGAGATACTATAGTATATAGAGAAAATGATTATCAAACGTCTGACTCATAATAAACATTTTATAAGTGGTGGTGGTGGCTTCTGTATGCCATTGAGTTGGTTTGAACTCATAGTGACTCTGTGTAGGGTTTCTGAGGTTGTAATCTTTATGGGAGCTAATGGCCTTATCTTTATCCTGTGGAGCAGCTGGTAGATTTGAACTACTGACCTTGAGGTTAGCAGCCCCATGTGTAACCCACTATGCTATCAGGGCTACTTCCTATAAGCAGTAGGTATTCTTTTCTTCTATGGTTTACATTATTAGAACTAAGAGTGGGGTTTAATAAGTGTATCTTTAATGCAGTGGAATCATGAAACAATCTAGTTCAGGGGTTGGCAAATGATTGCCTGCCAGATGACCACCTGTGTTTGTAAATAAAGTTTTATTGGAACACAGTCATGATGATTTGTTTGTGTGTTTTCTATCACTGTTGTATTATAACGATAGAGTTGAATAGTTGTGACAGAGACTAATGCAAGCCTAAATTACTTTCTACCTGGCCTTTTAAGAAACAAATCACCTACTCCTGTTGTATATAGGAGTGATGGATTTTCAATGTATTGTATGTATTTGTATTAGATCTCATTTTATACTGTAACATTTGTTTTTGAAACTATCTGCCCGTCCCTTATTCTCTCAAAATCCTTTGGAAATTCCACTAGATTAAGTCCTTTATGTTCCTCTGAATCCTCAAATAAAACATGTCCCAACCATTCTTTTAATTACTTTCCTATATTAATCCCTGTTGCTATATTCCGTCTTTCTGGATAACTGAATTATTTTCATATCTTTTATTTCTTCTCCTTAATTTCACTCTTTTGCTCCAAACAAAACCATAATCCTACAATTAAAATAGCACATATGTCCCATTCCTCTTAAGTAGGCTATCATTCTTCCACCCATGGACCTCCTTTATATTTTTATCACCTATGTTTTAGCTTAAAACTTTGTTTCTTCAGGCCTAAATGTTTTCCATTCTAGTCTGGTTTCCAAGTATAGTCTTCACAAAGCAGAAGCAATGTCTCCTTACAGCTACTTAATATTCTCCAAGTATCTCGAATCCCTTCTTACCTTTGTTTCTATGACTAGATCTGAAGGTATATCACCCCTTTAATTTCTCCACCCATCAGGATCCTCCTACTTATCATTGAAGTCTCCATTCAAAGGCAATCTCTCACTTCTTTTCCTAGACTTATTTCATAGTCTCTCCAGGCAAGACTTACTCTTGTATCCAATAGCCAGCACTCCTCCTGTGCATTAGAGTACTGAGTCTACACTTCATATATCTTGGTGGCAGTGGTCGTGTGCCCTGGAGTCAGTCCTGACTCATAGCAACACTATGTAGGGTTTCCACTACCACTCGTCTATCAGTTTGTTGTACTGTGGTGACTTGGGTATTGCTGTGATTTTGGAAGCTATGCCATGGGTATTTTAAATACCAGAAGGGTCACCCATGGTACACAGGTTTTAACTGAGCTTCCAGACAAAGACACACTAGGAAGAAGGAGAGATGGACTGCTTCCAAATATTTAGTGACTGTAAACCTTATGAATAGCAATGGAACATTATCAGCACCAGAAAAAAATTGAGTACTGTAACATGAAGAGTACCAGAATATTTTCAGATATAGTGCTGGAAGATGAGCCACTCAGTTTGGAAGGCACTCAAATTACAACTAAGGAAAAACTGCCTCATCAAATTAGAGTTGACCATGATGATGTGAATGGAGTAGAACCTTTTGGACCTTCATTTGATCATGAGGCATAACTCAAAATACATCTGATTAAGAGAAACAGATGTAAACCTCCATGAATATTTGGAACATGGAATGTACAAAGCATGAATCTAGGAAAATTGGAAATGTGAAAAATGAAATAGAACACATAAACATTGGTATAATAGGTACTAGTGAGCTGAAATGGACTGGTACTTGCCATTTTGAATCTGATAATCACATGATTTACTATGCCAGGAATAACAAATTGAAGAGGAATTGTGTTGTATTTATCATCAAAAAGAACATATCAAGCTCAGACATGAAGAACAATGCTGTCTCTGATAGGATAATATCCATATACCTACACAGAAGACCAGTTAATACCACTATTATTCAAATTTACATACCAACCACTAAAGCCAGTGAGGATGATATTGAAGAATTCTACCAACTTCTTCAGTATGAAATTGATCAAACATGCAATCAAGATGTACTGATAATTACTGGTGGATGAAAAGTAAAGGTTGGAAACAAAGAGAAAGAATCAGTAGTTGGAAAATATGACTTCGGTGGTAGAAACAATGTTGACGATCTTGTGATAGAATTTTGCAAGAACAATGACTTCTTCGTTACAAATAGTTTTTTAAGCAACATAAAAGACGATTATACATATGGACCTCACCAGATGGTACACAGAAATCAAATCGACTGTGGAAAGAGAAGGTGAAAAAGCTCCATATCAGCAGCCAAAACAAAGACAGGGCCAGACTGTGGAATAGACCATCAATTGCTGATGCTGAATAAAATGAAAACAAGTCCACAACAGCCAAAATATGACCTTGAACATATTCCATCTGAATTTAGAGACCATCACAACAAAAGATTTGATGCATTAAATGCTGAAAACCGAAGACCAGAAGAGTTGTTGGTTGACATCAAGGATATCACACAGTAAGAAAGCAAAAGGTCATTAAGAAGACAAGAAAGAAGGAGAAGACCAAAATGATATCAGAAGAGACTCTGAAACTTGCTCTTCAGTGTAGAGATGCTAAAATAAATGGATGAAATGAGGAAGTAAAAGAGCTGAACAGAAATTTTCCAAGGTAAGCCCAAGAAGACACAGTCAATTATTATAATGAAATGCTCAAAGATCTGTACTTAGAAAACCAAAGGGAAGAACAACCTCAGCATTCCCTAAACTGGGGGAACTGAAGAAAAATTTCAAGCCTCAAATTGAAATATTGAAGGATTCTATGTGCAAAATATTGAATGATGCAGAAAGTGTCAAAAGAAGATGGACGAATATGCAGGGTCACTACACCAAAAAGAAATGGTTGATGTTCAAACATTTCAAGAAGTAGCATATAATCAAGAGCCAATGCTATTGAGGAAGAAGTCCTAGGTGCATTGAAGGCATTGGCAAAGAAAAAGCTCTGAGAATTGATGGAATACAAATCGAAATCTTTCAACAATCTGATGCAGAACTAGAGGCACTGATTAATCTATGTCAAGATATTTGGAAGACAACTACCTGGCCAACTGACTGGAAGCAATCCATATTTGTGCTAATTCCAAAGAAAGGTGACCCAAAAGAATACAGAATCATTGGACAATATCATTAATATTCCAATGCAAGTAATTTGTGAAAGATAATAAAAAAATATCTGCAACCATACACTGACAGAACGTGCAGCGATTAACGCGATATTCACAAAAGGGAATTATGTAGAACGAGGAATATCTTTGCTGATGCCAGATGGATCTTGACCGAAAGCAGAGAGTACCAGAAAGATGTTTACCTACACTTTATTGACTACACAAAGGCTTCAATTGTGTGGATCATGAGAAGCTATGGACAACATTGTGAAGAATGAATATTCTGGAACACTTAATTGTTTTCATGAGGAGCCTGTACATTGACCAAGAGGCAGTTGTTTGAATGGAACAAGGGAACACTGAATGTTTTAAAATTAGGAAAGGTGTGCTCCAGTATTGTATTCATTCACCATACTTATTCAATCTCTACACTGAGCAAATAATCTGAGAAGCTGGATTATATGACAAAAAACGTGGTGATATACAGATGATACAATTTTGCTTTCTGAAAGTGAAGAGGACTTAAACTACTTACCGATGAAGATCAAAGACCACAGTCCTTGGTCTGGGCTGCACCTGAATGTAAAGCATACAAAAATCCTCACCAATGGACCAATAAACAGGATCCATATAAATGGAGAAAAGATTGAAGTTGTCACAGACTTCATTTTGCTTGGAGCAACCATCATCATTCATGGAAACTGCAGTAAAGAAATAAAATGATATGCTGCACTAGGTAAATCTGATGAACAAGGCCTCTTTGAAGTGTTGAAGAGCAAAGATGTCAGTTTGAGGATTAAAGTGTGCCTGATGCAAGCCATGGCATTTTCAATAACCTCATATTTACAAGTCAAAGTTGGACAGTGAATAAGGAAGACCATAGAGGAATTGATGCATTTGAGTTATGGTGTTGGAGGAGAATATTAAAAGCACCATGGATTGCCAAAAGAAAACAACAACAACAATCTGTTTTGGAAGATGTACAGGCAGAATGCTTATTGGAATCCTGGATGACCAGACTTCATCTCTCATACATCAGACATCTCATATTATCAGGAGGGATCAGTCCCTGGTGAAGGATATCATGACAGGTAAAGTGGAGGTTTGGAGAAAAAGCAGAAGACCCCAAACAAGATGGACTAGCACAATATCAGCAGCAATGGACTCAAATGTAGCAACAATTATGGGGTGAGTGCAGGATTGAGCAGTGTTTTGTTCTGTTGTGCATAGGGGTACTGAAGTTGTGCATCTTAAATGGGAGTTGGAAGCTTCATCTTTCTACCATGGAGCTGCTGGTAGATTTGAACTACTGATCTGGTGCTTAGCACCTCAATTCATACCCACTATGCTACCAGGGTTCTTTATATATTATAGGATTGGTACCATATGTGTAAACATAACTAAATGCCTTTGAAGGAGCCCTCGTACTGTAACAGATTTGACATTCTCCTGCTAACAGAAAGGTCGATGTTTCGTATCCACCAGCTAGCTTCTCTTTGGGAGAAAGATGTTGTTACTTCTATAAAGATTATAGTCTTGGGGCACTAAGGACCAATTCTACTCTATCTTGTAGGGTTACTATGAGTCCAAATTAGTAGTGGGTTTTTGTTGTTGTTGTTTTGCACACTATTGGAAGGCCTTTGAGGATAAGTGTGGCATCCCTTTCATCTTTGTGCCCAGTGTTGTGCATGATGAAGAAACAAATACAATAAAGGTTTGCTAAATATTGGAGCTGGATCCAACACTGCCAGGATCAGGCAGTGGTTTATTCTACAGTGCATAAGGTCGCTATGGGTTGGTAGCAACTCAATGGCACCTAACAACAACAACAACAAATATTGAAGCAAATTTAAATCAGTCCTAAATAATTTTAATCAAATTTGTTAAAAGTAGCTCATAGGTTGTATTTTGTGTTTGATTACATAGAAAAGCAACCACAGCTTCCCACATAGACACTTGAGTTGTCTGCATAGAGCTACAACCAACCTTGGATGGTTAACTTTTTATATTAGTAAAGAGTCCTGAACAAGCTGATCTGGGAAAATCTCTTTTCTGCTTAGGATGTGATTGGGCCAAAGATGTTAGTTGGGAAAATAGCACAGAAAATTCTTCATTTTAAGGATGATTACTTGAAAAATCTTGATATTTGGCTAAAAGTTAGTAGTTTCTTCAGACTGTTCTCTGCTTGACTTGAACAATATAAAAGCTTCATAATCAAAGATTCAGCTAATCATTGTCTCCTGGTGATTATGAGACATTTGGACATATATTACATGATATCTTTTCAAGGAAATTGTATACCAACATCATTTCATAGATGGGCTGATCTATGCCCATCAACATTGAAAACAAATGTCTAGACCTTATAGAGAAACTGTAGGAATGACCGTTTTACAAAAACTCATTTCTGGTATCAGCTGCTTGGGCTGTAGCATTGATATCCCAGGCTCTTGCAGGAGGGCTAGAAAACAAATGCTAGAGGCTATAGAAATAGAGGTCATGAGAGAATCCTGCACAAATAGAGCATCTGTGCTCCAGGCTGCCAGACTCCAGGCCCAGTGTAGGTTGTGGCTTTAGATAAGCATCCTGGAGAACTTGAGCTTAACCTAGGATGGGCAGGCAGAGCCCACCATTAAATCTGGGCATTTTAGGATATGTTGCTGACCTGTTGGTTAATATTTGGTTTGAATCACTGGAACTGATTTTACCCCAGAATGGAACACCACAACTAATGTCTACAATAAGAAACAGAGAAGCAGAGGCATTTACAAAATGCAGTGTTTACCTTTAAGATCCTGCCACTTAAAATAAACAAAAACATAGAAAAGTATAAACATAAGAAGGCTTTAATGTAGACCATATTATTGCCTAATTTGGGAAAGCAACTATGATTGTTTTAGGTACTCAAAACAGTATTCTTTGCCTTCCTTTAGATAGTTTGTTTTTCTAACAATTCTATTGCTTTAGAAAAATCTACATGTCTGCCCTCAGGAATCAGTAAAGAACAGTTCTTCTGAAAGACACTTCTCATTTCATTTAAATTTAACCCATAGTGCTACTTGGGAAATGGAAGGGAATCACAAAATAAGAAATTTAAATGAATCTTAATGCCATCTGAAAGCAATTTCCTCCACCTCAGGTCAGGGACTCAGTGATAAAAACCTATCTCATACTTGTTAAAATGAGGGCATAGATTGTATTCATAAATATTTTTTATAAATAACTTCACACAAGGTAAATATCAACGGGAAGAAAATATAAAAGCCCTTGAAGAGTCTTGATGCACCTGCTCATGGATCCTAGAATTGATCAAGATACTGTGATTGTCAAGATACTGTGATTTTTTTTTTTTTTTTTAACCTAAAAACCAAGCACAGGGCATCTTTGTATGGCACAGGGATGTTAAGTGGAGACACTCCATGTTATAAAATGTTATTTTGGAAGAATTAATAACCAAGCACAAGTTTAAATACACAGAGCAAATATAGATTGGAAAAATCTGGATCCTGTGAATTATGTACATTATCGTTAGGAGACAGACATTTTAGAAGGTTCCATGTAAGTTATTTTGTTTCCAATTGGTGAAAGGACCAGCTATTGTACTAATTTTGGGGAAACTATTCAACACTTGTCTGTCAGTTTGTCATATTGTGGTGGCTTGTGAGTTGCTGTGATTCTGGAAGCTATACCACCTGCATTTTAAATACCAGCAGTGTCACCCATGGTGGATAGGTTTCAGATGAGCTTCCAGATGAAGAGAGACTAGGAAGAA
>NW_006408718.1:4017746-4023651 GCF_000296735.1 Chrysochloris asiatica
TCTATGAGTCAGAATGGACTTGATGGCAGTGGGAAAGGAGAATTAATTGTATCATCACTAATTTCTGGCTTTAAAAAAAGCAATTCTAACCCCAGTGAAGGATGCTACTCTCTCTTCCCTTACCTTAGCTGCAGATCCTTGACTTCTGGCTACACAACATCAAGGTAACACCTTGTGCTCCAAGATCAGAGTTCCTAATCATTCTCTGGACTTGCTCTTGCCAAGGTGACTAGAAAAGCTGTTGGTTTTGAGACCGTTTTCCAAAAGATATTTTGAGAATGTGATTTGCACTGAGACTGCCTAGGTTTGTTTGACTCTTGTTTCAAGTTGTTTAACATTTTTCTGTCTTGCTTTCCACATCTGTCAAATGAGGATCATCCTAGTACATCCACACAGGGATGGAGAATTAGGTTGGTTCATGACTATTTTTGTTGTTAGCTGCTGTCAAGTTGATTTCAACTCAGAGTGACCCCATGTAACACAATAGAACTGCCCTGTAGGATTGTCTTGGCTGTCATCTTTATGGGAACAGGTGTCCAGGTGTTTCTTACTTAGAGCTGCTCGGTGGGTTAAAACTGTCAATCTTTCAGTTGACTGTGTTTGCACAGTAAGTATTTAATCAGTTTAGCTATTAGCATTAATAGTGTTTGTCTCTAGTGCCTTAGCCAACATTTCAGGACTTTTCCCTTTGATTTACACTGGTAGCGTAGTGGTTACGAATCGGGCTGCGAACCTTAAGGTCAGCATTTCGAAACTACCAGCCGCTCCGCGGGAGAAAGATGAGGCTCTCTACTCCCGTAAGGATTTACACCCTCGGAAACCCTGTACAGGGTCGCTATGGGTCGGAACCGACTCGACGGCACTTAACAACAACAACAACAATGCCTAACATGGTGCATCTAAATATTTCATAGCAGTGTCTACACTAGTATTTGACTAAACACTTGGGCACCATGACCTAAGCAGGTTGACACAAAATTAATCATCACGTTTTTCTGGCTGGACTTCTATCTTGTATGTTGTTGTTAAGTGCTGTTGAGTTTGTTCTGATTCTCACTACCCAGTATAGAGTTTCCCAGGAATGACTGGTGAGTTTGAACTGCTGACCTTGTAGTTCAAACTGATCTTGCAGTCCTGTGCTTATCCTACAGCACCACAGCAGAAGTCCATGATTTTACTTTTAGGTTGAGTCTTCAGCAGTCAATTTTTGGTCCCAAATTTACTTCAAGGTTCCCATCTACGTGTAAGAGGGTTCTGCTAGCCTTTAGCTTCAAAATAATTCATAGTCCATCATTTCTTACTGATGGCAACTGCCTAGAGCATACTTCATAGTTAGGGGGAGCCTAGAGGTGTTTTCAGGAACTGGCCTACCTGAAAGCTCTCTATGTGGGTCCAAGCTTAATTGTAATTAGGTTACTACCACTGACATAGATCTTGGCACTGGAAATTCTTCAGAAAAGCTCTTTCTCTGTTTTGATGTTTGCAATGTTGTTGTTCTTAAGTGCCGTCAAGTCATTCCGACTCATAGAGATCCTGTATAGGGTTTCTGAGGAGCAGCTGGTAAACTTGAACCACTGACCTTGCCGTTCAAACTGACTTTGCAGTCCAGCACATTAACCCATGGCACTGCAAATGAAGCAATACTTATTTATCCTTCTAGGTTTATCTTTGATTCACTACCTTTACAAAATGTTCCCAGAACCATTTTCCCCCACATTGAAATGACCATTTCTTCCTCAGTGCTGCCATTGTATCCTGTATCAAATTTCCCCTGAGGGCCCACACAAATTTAGTTCATATTTTCCGTCTTCTATTTGTGAGTTCCTTGAAGGCAGCTCTCTGCTGTGCTTAAGATAAGTCAGGCACAGACCAAAACTAAATCCAAACCCATTGCCATCAGTTGAATCCTGATTTATAGAGATTCGATAGGGCTGAGGGAGTCCTGATGTGGTGCTGTGGGTTAATGTGCCAGACTGCAAAGCCATTTGAACTGCAAGGCCGGTGGTTCAAGCTCACCAGCTGCTCCCCGGAATCCCTAAACAGGGTCACTATAGAATTGATTCGACGGCACTTCACAACAACAAAAGCATAGGGCTGAGGGGGGTCACTATGAGCTGGAACTGACTCTACAGAATATGAAAATGACAGTAGTCTATCACTAGCCTATGCCTGAAGAAGCCCTGGTGTAAGGGGTTACACATTGGGCTGCTAACCACAGGCCTGCTGTTCAAATCCATCAACTGCTTAGTTAGTGGGTTTCTCAGGAGCAGTCTTGGAAATGTTTCTTAAGTGAAAAATAGTTGCCAGCTGAGTTGGTTGTGTTGGTTAGTACCATTGATGGAGGAACATTTGTGTATTCATTCAAACGGAATCAGGCTCTGTTCAGACATCATTTAATAAGGTGGACAGATGACTTGAGTTCTGTCAGAACACCACTCTGTTGGAGGAAGGTTACTGTTACTTGGTCTTATTATTTGGTACAGCTACTTTTAGTAATATTTGCCCCCAAGAAAATGAGTTCAGGGATAATTTTCTAACCTTTCTGGAGATTTAAAGAAACAGGTGATTTCTTAGATGATTTAAGAAACAATGTTCCATTCATTTCCATTCCTCTTTTTGTAGGTAGATTTTTAAATTTGTATTTGTTATTATTGTTAGTGTTAGTTGCCATTAAGTCAGTCTTGACTCAAAGTGACCCTGTGAACAACAGAACAAAACACTGCTAGGTCCTGTGGCAACCTCACATTCACTGTTATGTTTGAGCCCATTGCAGCTGCCCCTGTGCCAATTCATCTTGGTGGGGGGTTTTCCTCTTTCTCTCTGATCCTTCACTTTACCAAACCTGATATACTTCTCCAGGGACTGGTCCCTCCTGATAATATGTCTGAAATATGAGAGATGAAGTCTGGCCATCCTGGCTTACAAGGAGCACTTTGGTTATAGTTCTTCCTACGCAGATTGGTTTGTCCTTTTGGTAGTCCATGGCATTTTTAATATTCTTCTGCAACACCATGAATCAAATGCATCAATTCTATTGTCTTCCTTATTCACTGTCTGACTTTCCCATGCATATGAGGTTATCAAAAATATCAAGGCTTGGGTCAGGCACACCCTAGTCCTCAGACCAACATCTTTGGCTCGTCAATACTTTAAGAGGTCTTATGCAACAAATCTGCCTAAGGCAATATGTCATTTGATTTCTTGACTGCTATTTCCCTGAGTGCTCATGGTTGATCGGAGCAAAATGAAGTCTATGACAAGTTCAATCTTTTCTCCATTTATATAGATGTTTTCTATGGGTCCCTTGGTGAGGATTTTTGTTTTCTTTACATTGATGTACATCCCATCTTCATCATTAAGTATTTTAAGTCCTCTTTGTTTTCATCAAGCAAGGCTGTATCATCTGCATACTGCAGGTTGTTAATAAGACTTCCTCCAACTATCAACGGATGCTTACAGCGTTACTGTTCATTTTGAGTTGTGTCCCATGAGGAAATGAAGGGCTAGAAGGCTTTATTTCGTTAACGTCATTGTGGTCAACTCTACTTTGAAGAGGTAGATAGTTCCCAATCCTATTTTTGGTATTTTCCAACTTGAGGGGCTCTTCTTCCAGCACTATATCTGATAATCTTTTGGTGCTCTTCATCATGTTTCAATATTCAATATTCTGGTACTGACATTGTTCTACTGCTGTCCGAATGGCTTTCAGTGACTAAATATTTAGAAGTAGTCATGTGTACTTCCCAGTCTATCTTCATCTGGAAACTCAGCTGAAACCTGTCCACTGTGGGTGTCCTTGCTGGTCTTCAAAATACTTGTGGTATAGCTTCCAGAGTCACAGCAACACATAATCCACCATAGTATGACTAACTGACAGATGAGTGGTGGAGATTTTTGTTTACTCTTTCCAAAACTGGCCCAAATGAAAATGTTCATTCAAAAGGTAGTCAGGTATATGTTCATTTTAAAATTTCTTGGAGCCAACCTAACCAATAATGTGGATGCCACTGGAGTAAAGGAATCCCTACAGTGTGCTGAGTATTGCACCAGATTTTGGCGATATAAGGGTGAACAAAGCAGCATGATCTTTACTCCCATAGACTCTTCACTCTAGATGGGAAGACAGACTCTAAATAATTAAACAGATCAATCTGTAATAATAATAGTAGTAGTAATTGTAGTAGTTGTAGTAGTATTTGCCATTGTTGTCATAGCTGTGGATGAAAAGCAAATAGCATTACAGTGTTTATAAAAGGAAGTACCTCATACTTTGGACATATTGTCAGGAGGGACCAGTCGCTGGAGACGGATATCATGTTCGGTAAGGTGGAGGGTCAGAGAAAAACAGAAAGACCCCTAACAAGATGGATTGGCCAAGTGGCAGCATCAATGGGCTCAAGCGTGGGTGGCAACAATAGTGAGGTTTGCCCAGGATCAGGCAGTTGGTTTGTTCTGCTGTGCATAAGGCTGCTATGAGTCAGCACTGACTCAATGATACTTAACAACAACAACAAAAAGAAAGTATAACCTTCATGAATATGGGATGGCATTTTCATAAAAAAAAATATGCCAAGGCTGTGGCATTTTCAGTTCAGCTCTAGATGATGAGTAGAATTTAGCCAGCTAAACTGGAAGGTGGTCTGAGCAATGTTTTGTTTTGCTATACAAATAGGTCACCATGACTTGGAGCCAACTGCATGTCAACTAACTCAACAATAACAACAAGAAGAAGTAGCTCTTCAGGCAGACCACATGCTTATCTGTCATTTGGTATGTTAATTCCTAATTTTAAAAAAATAATCTCCCGGTGCTTTAATTTTGGTACCAACGTCACTCTGTTCTTAGCATGTTCCATTTTGGAGAGAAGGTTCTTGACTTGAGCTTCAGCCAGTGACTACACTTAGCTTCTCTGACTGGTTTTGGAACTAATCCTCAGCTTCTTCTATATTGACTTCTATATTCTTGGATTTTGTTTTTCTCTTTCAGCCTTGTGCTTGTATGTTAAAACTGAAAGGGAAGAGATTTTTAGAAAGATACATTTTTCATTTTAGAAAATGTTATTGTATTGAAGAGTGCTTCTCTGAGATGCAGAACAAATTTAAATTGCATCTCCTATTTGATGTGAATGCTTGTGAACATAAGAAAATAGCATCCATTTATTAAGGAAGCCATGTGCAAATTCAGGGCATGTTTGCAAAGGCTTATTATGGTACAAAAGGCAATTGCTTCTTTGTTTATTTGGTTTGTGGTGAAGTCATTACAATGCTCCTCTGCTAGGAAAAAAAAAAAAAATGTACATAGACTGAGATGTCTCTGGCAGCAAATTACTTCTATTTTATTTAAAAATAATCCAGATTTTACAAACTATTGCTGTAGTGGACATTTTGACCTTTCCATCTTCCATTTGCCCATGCCTTGGTAACTTCACTTCAATATTCCTTGTGGTATTGTATTAGTTAAAGTAATGCTGATTGTTAAAATAAATGTTGTTATTGTTAAGTACCCTCAAGTCGATTCTGATCCATAGTGACTCTGCATAGGGTTTCCAAGGAGCATCTGGTGAACTTGAACAACCAACCTTGCAGTTCAAATGACTTTTCAGTCTGACGCATTAGCCCACAGTGCCACACCAGGACTCTGTTGTAATAAAGACATGTTCAGACTTTAATGTGTAATCATCAGGAAATACCAGTTTCTAAAAAAAGGCACCAAGGACATCAGTAGATGGTCAGCAAAAATGAGGGCAAGCTCTTATTGATAAATATTGACAGAATAACCTCAATAATCGTCTCAAATACTCCAGTGATCATGACGATGACAGTACCAAGCAACATTCTGTTCTCTTATAAATAAAGTCATTGTAAGTCAGAGCCAATTGGCAACTAGCAACAAATCTGCTGCACAA
>NW_006408718.1:4024218-4032769 GCF_000296735.1 Chrysochloris asiatica
AAACCCTGTACAGGGTCGCTATGGGTCAGAACCGACTTGACGGCACTTAACAACAATAACAACAACAGCAACAAAAGCAACAGTAACAAACAGAAGACAAATGTATTCCTCAACCACAGGAGACGTGGTATTCCTGGTAGAAAGACTTTTAGTTACTCATTCAAGGATCCTGGATCCTCCATCTCCATAGTTTTACACTCTAAAATTTCAGGGCACTCTGCATTTAGCTTACATAAGAAAAAAGAGAATCATGTATGGTAAAGTTCATAGACCATGTTTTCATACCATTGACCAAAGCTCAGTGACACAATGCACTTAAATGCAAGAGAAGCTAGAAAATGCGTTCTAGTTACCTTCCAAGAAGGAAAAGGAAATGGCAGACTGTGCAAACAGATATTCATCCCTTTCAGATCTCCACTCTTCAGTCAGTTTACCTTACCGTGGTGACGTTTGTGTTGCTGTGATTCTGAAAGCTATGCTACTGGTATTTTAAATACTGTAGAGTCACCCACTTGGACAGGTTCCAGTGGAGATTCCAGACTGAGACAGAGTTGTTGTTATTAAGTGCTGTCGAGTTGGTTCTGATCCATAGTGACCCTGTATAGGGTTTCTGAGGAGCAGCTTGTGAGCTTGAACTGCCGACTTTGCAATTCAAATGGCTTTGCAGTCTGGTGCATTAACCCACAGCACCACAGAAGACAGAGTAGGAAGAAGGAAAAGAGAACCATTTTTGAATGGTTAGTCACTGAAAACCTTAAAGATAGCAGTGGAACATTATCTGACATAGTGCTGGAAGATGAGCCCCGCAAATTGTTGTTGTTGTGAAGTGCCATTGAGCCGATTCTGACCCATAGTGATCTTGTATAGGGTTTCCAAGGAGCAGCTCGTGAGCTTGAATCACCGACCTTATAGTTCAAATGACCTTGCAGACTGATGCATTAGCCCACAGCGCCACACCAGGATTGGAAGGCAGTAAAAATACAAAGAAGAGTTGACCTCAATGACAGAGATGGAGTTACACTTTCAGGATCTTTATTTGTTGTTGGAGTAATACTCAAAATACTCAAAATAAGAACAAATAGCTGAAAACATCCATTAACAATGAGAATCATGGAATGTACAAAAAGTACATCTAAGAAAATTGAAAGTCATCAATAATGAAATGGAATGCAAAATAATGATATCCTAGTCTTTAGTGAGTTGAAGCCTTCAGTATGGATTGCACCTTAATGTAAAGAAAGCAAACTTCCTCACAAATGGACCAATAAATAACATCGTGATTAATGCAAAGGATTAAAATTTTCAAGGACTTCATTTTGCTTGGATCCACCATTAACAGTCATGGAAGCAGCAGTCATGAAATCAAATGACATATTGCATTGGGCATATTTGCTGCACAAGACCTCTTTAAAGTGTTCAGGAACAAAAATATCAGTTTGAGGACTAAGGTGTGCCTGACCCAAGCCATGGTATTTTCAGTAGCCTCAAGGAGCTCTGGTAGCGTAGTGGTTACGAATCGGGCTGCGAACCTCACGGTCAGCTGTTCGAAACTACCAGCTGTTCCACGGGAGAAAGATGAGGCTTTCTGCTCCCGTAAAGATTTGCAGCCTCAGAAACCCTGTACAGGGTCGCTATGAGTCGGAACCGACTCTACGGCACATAACAACAACAACAACTACATATGCATGTGAGAGTTGGAACATGAATAAAGACCTTAGAAGAAGCTATGAATTTGAATTATGGTGTTGGAGGAAAACACTAAAAGTACAATGGATTATACAGAAGAAAACACAATTTCATGTTGGAAGAAGTACAGCCAGAATGCTCTTTAGAATCCAGGATGGCTTTTACTCAGCTTTTGCATGCATATGAGGTAGCTGAAAATACCATGGCTTGGGCCCAACGCACCTTAGTCTTTAAAGTGACACATTTACTTTTTAACACTATAAAGGAGCTTTTGCAGCAGATTTGTGTAATCCATTGCTTGATTTCCTGATTGCTGCTACCATGGGTGTTGATCGTGGATCCAAGTAAAAGGAACTGCTTGACAACTTCAATCTTTCCTCCGTTTATTCCTGTGTTGCTTACTGACCCAGTTGTGAGGATTTTTTGTATTCTTTATGTTGAGGTGTAATCTATATTGAAGTATGTGATTTAGCCTAGTCCACAGAGATTGGCTCAGAGTCGGACATATGACCTAAACTGTTCTTATCAAGTAGGACATCCAAACTTGGTAGGGAGTTTGAGTAGTATGTTCTTTCTTGTTGGAGATTAAATAAGTTAATATGGAGTTCTATAGCAGCATCAGGACCAGGAGTCTAACTGTGGACTGCTAACCACAAGGATCATGGTTCAAACCTACAGCTGCTGCTCAGAAACCTTATATATGGTTACTGTGCATTGGAAACAACTTGATAGCACTTCACCACCGCCACAACAACATTGCCGCACTGGTGGTTCTGTAGGATAAGCACTGCACTGCTACCTACAAGGTAGGCAATTCAGACTCACCAGCCATTCCTTGGGAGAAAGATGAGGCTTTTGGCTTTCATAAAGATTTACAGCCTCAAAAACCCTATATGAGTCAGAATCAGCTGGATCACAGTGGTTTGGGTTATGGAAGCCACTGGAGTTATGGTGGTACAGTGATTAAATACTTGTCTGTTTACTCAAAGGTAAGTGGTTCAAACTTACCAGCCTATGCATGGGAGAAAGATGTGTCAGCCTTGGATACCTTATGGAACAATTTTTCTCAGTCCCTGGACAAGGACATCATGCTTGGTAAAGTGGAGTGTCAATGAAAAAGAGGAAGACTCCCAATGAGATGGACTGACACAGTGGCAGCTGCAGTGGACACAAATGTAACAATAAATGTGAGAATGGTGCAGGATGGGGCAGTGTTTTATTCTGTTGTGCATAGGTTCGAACCGACTTGACAGCTCTTAACAACAGCAACAACAACAATAACAGCATGATATCTCTATGAGTCAGAATTCATTCTACAGCAAAAAAAAAAATTTTTTTTAAATGGTAGCCATCTTGAGGTGGAAGGCAGGATGGAAGATGTGCCTCAAAGATTGAAATCAACACTGAGAAGTGGGACCAGTAATAGGTTCTTATTGTTTTAATTGTTGGATCAAACCTCTCCTGAGGGAATATGTAGTCTTCCAGTGAGATGTACCAGTTATTTCCTTTTGCTGTTTAGTGCATTATGAGTTAAAATGTCTGTTTATTGAAACCTTACTGTCTTGCAGATAGCACCATAACTAATACAATTATCTGAAGACTTTAGGAATATGTACTGCTTATGAGGGCAGTTTGGGAGAAAGATCTGGTAATCTGCTTTCAGAAAAATTTACAACCTTGGGAACAATGTGGAGCAGTTCTTCTATGTCCTATTGGCTTTGAGTGAATCAGAATGGATTCCACAGCAGCGAGTTTGGGTTTGGGTTATGAAGCCAGTAGTGGTTCAATAGCAGAATTCTCACCTTCTGTGTGAGAGATCAGAGTTTGAGTCCCAGTCAGTTCACCTTATGTGCAACCACCACTCATCTGTCATTGGGGACTTTCATGTTTCTATGATGTAGGGCAAGTTTCAGTGACATTTATGTACTAAGGCAGACTGGGAAGAAGGGCCTGGAAATGAACTTCTGAAAATCAGTCAATGGATTATAATGATTTCATCTCCAACTAAGCATGAGGAAGACATAGAATTGAGCAGTGTTTTATTCCATTGTGCATAGGGTCATCATGGTCCTGGGCTGACTAACAACAATAACAACATCATGAAGGTTTATATGAAGCATGATTTAACTGGAAAAATGGGCTGTTTCTTTGTCTAAGGTATCATAATTGTAATTGTACCTTGTAGGTAATAAGTTCAACAAAGGCTGTGGATTCTGCAGCTTTCATCCTCTTTATGTCTATCTGAACAGTGTCCTTTATAAACACTGCGTTCTGCACTGATCACCTCCCTGGCTTCCTTCTTACTGATAGCAATCATCATTTCAGTGATTGAATTGTCTTAACTCTTATCTCTAGCTGCTCACTGTAAACACACTGAGTTTCAAATAAAAGTCAGGGTTGGGCAGGGATCGCACTTCTTGGCGTTATACATATGTAGGTGATAACAATCTTAGTTTTCATAACTCTCTTGAGAGCTAACACTCAGTCTGATGGCATGTCCAAATATGTGTGTACGGATTGTTCTCTAAAACAGAGAACTTCACAATGCAAATGTTCTGATAACAATGGGGTATTCATCATCTTCTTGTGGCTAAAGAATGAATCACACCAACCAACCAAAAGAGACCTGGCCCACTGTATTAATTAGGATATGTTGTTTCTGTTGTTAGTTGTCACTGAGTTGATTCGGGCTCATGTTGACCCCATGTGTGCATAGTAGAATTGCTCCATAGGGACAGGACTCTTCAGAAAAAGATCGTCAAACCTGTCTTCTGAGCTACCTCTGAGGGTCAACCACTGTCCTCTCAGCTAGTAGCCAAATGCTTAGCTCATTCATGAACTCCTAGTTAGGATATAGAGTTCAATTGTAACAAAGATTTTGTTGTTAGGAGGCTCCAACTCCTAATGATCTTCTGCACGACAGAATGGAACGTGAACTATCCTCACAATCATTGCTATGTTTGAACCCATTTTCATAGCCACTGTGTCAACAGAGTAATTTAAACAAAATTTTGAGCTAGTATTGTGGTTCTGTAGTCCTGGTGTGGCACCGTAGGATAAGCACGAAACTGCTAACCCTAAGGTCAATGGTTCAAAGCCACTAGTTGCACCTTGGAAATTCCTATACAGGATCATTATGAGTTGGAACCAACTTGACCGCACTTACCACCACCAAGAACAACATTGTGGCTCTGCTTAGAGAATACTTCAGTGATTCAGGCTCCTATTTTGCTGCTCTTATGTCACTAGAATATTGCTTTCGTTCTCACGATCCAATATGGCTTGAAGTTCAAGTATGAACTTCAGCCATGGTGAAGCTAGAAATGGGAAGGAGTGGGAATATTAGTTGAAATATGCTAAACTGTGCTACAGTAATGATCATCTTTGAAATATTAGTAGCTTATTTCTTACATTTACTGTGTGGATTCTGCTTCATGTGCTGTCAGTCAGGGTCATCTGGTAACAGTCCTTTACTCTCTGGGGGTATTGGTGGGCATGTGGTAGGAAGGGAAAGCTGAAGAGTCTTGCAACAGCAGCTAAATGAGTCTGCCCATCACCTATTGGCCAGAACTGGTAACGTGATTATATCTAACTTCAAGGAACCAGGAAGTGTAATTCCACAGAAGCATTTGATAGAACAGCTTTAATAACTACCAAAGAGAACATGCTCCTTCAAAACAAGACTTGTAAGCTGTACGCATTTCTTCTTGTCACATTCTACTAAAAAATGAAAGGGATACACACATTAACTGTAACAAAAATAAATGATTGATGTACAACCATTTCAAGAGTTAGCATATGAGAAATAACTAGTGGAATGAAGGAAGAAGTCCATGCTTAATGAAGGTATTGGCAAAAACAAGGCTCCAGGAATTGATGGAATACAAATTAAAATCCTTCAACAAACTGATGTAGCACTAGGGGCACTCACTCATCAATGCAAAGAAATTTGGAAGAGAGCTATCTGGCCAACAGATTAAAAGAGATCCATATTTGTGACCATTCCAAAGAGAGGTGACCCAATGGAATGCTGAAATCACCAAACAATATCATTAAATGACATGCAAGTAAAGTTTTGCTGAAGATAGAAAACAGCTGCTATAGTACATTGACAGGAAACTGCCAGCAATTCAAGCAAGATTCAGAAGAGAACCTGTAACTAGGGATATCACTGCTGAGGTTAGAGGGATCTTGGCTGAAAACAGAGAACACCAGAAAGATACTTACTGGTGCTTCGTTAACCATTCATCATCAAAAAGACCATATCATGATATGTCTTGAAATTCAACATTGTTTGTGATAGGATAATATCCATATACCTACAAGAAATACCAGATAATATCGCTATTATTCAAATTTACACAACAATTACTAAAACCAGTGACAATGAAATTGAAGAATTCTACCAACTTCTTCAGTCTGAAATTGATCAAATATGCAATCAAGATGTATTGCTTATTACTGGTGATAGGGATGCAAAGATTGGAAACAAATAAGAAGGGAAATATGGTCTTGATGATTAAAAATGATGCTGGAGATCTCATGATAGAATTTGTCAAGACCAATGACTTCATTGCAAATACCTTTTATAAGCAACATAAAAGATGACTATACACCAGATGGAATACACAGAAATCTTATTGACTACATCTGTGGAAAGGGACACAGTGAAAAAGCTCCATATCATCAGCTAAAATAAAGCCAGGGGCAGACTGTGGAACAGACCATCAATTGCTCACATGCAAGTTCAGGCTGAAGCTGAAGAAAATTAAACCAAGTCCACAAGAGTCAAAATTTGACCTTGAACATATCTCAGCTGAATTTAAATATCACCTGAAGAATAAATTTGAGTCATTAGACACTAAAGATCAGAAGAGCTGTGGGATGACATCAAGAACATCATACAGGAAGAAAGCAAAAGGTCATTAAGAACAAGAAAGAAGGAAAAGACCAAAACGGATGCCAGAAGAGACTCTGAATCTTGCTTTCCAGCATAGAGATGCTAAAGTAAATGGAGGAAATGAGCAAGTGAAAGAGCTGAATAGAAAATTTCAGAGGGAAGCTCAAGAAGACAATGTTAAATATTATAGCGAAATGTCTAAAGATCTGGAGTTAGAAAACCAAAGGGAAAACAGGCTCAGCATTTCTCAAGCCTTGACTTGAAGTATTGAAGGATTCTATTGGGCAGAAAGCATAAAAAGAAGGAATAAACAGAGTCACTGTACCAATAAGAAATGGTCGATGTTCAGCCATTTCAAGAAGTATCATATAATCAAGAACCAATGATACTGAAGAAAAAAGTTCAAAGTGCATTGAAGGCATTGACAAAGAACAAGTTTCTTGGAAGTGATGGAATACAAATTGAAATCTTTTAACAAACTGTTGCAATATTGAACTCACTCATCTAAGCCCAGAAATTTGGAAGACAACTACCTAGAAGAGAGCCATATTTGTTCCCCTTTCAAGGAGAGGTGACCCAATGTAATGCAGAAATCATCAGACAGTATTATTAATATCACATGCAAGTACAAAAATACTTCAAAAAAATTGGTGTCAATCATACATTGGCATAGAACTTCCAGAGGCTCAAGTCAGATTCAGAAGAGGATGTGGAACAAAGAATATCATTGCTGATGTCCGATGGATCTTGGCTAAAAGCAGAGAATACCAGAAAGATGTTTACCTGTGCTTTATTGACTATGCAAAGGCTTTCAATTGTGTGGATCATAACAAGTTATGGACAACTTTGAAGATGAGTTTATTAAATCTGTATGCTGATATAATAATCTGAGAAGCTGGATTATATGAAGAAAAACGTGGTATTAGAATTGGAGGAAGACTCATTAACAACCTGCGATATGCACATAATACAACCTTGCTTGCAGAAAAGGAAGAGGACTTAAAATACAGATGAAGATAAAAGACCACAGTCTTTGGTATGGGCTTCTCCTCAATATAAAGAAAACAAAATTCCTCTCCAAGGGACCAATAAACAATAACCATATAAATGGAGAAAAGATTGAAATTGTGAAAGACTTCTTTTGCTCAGATGAACAATCAACACTCAGGGAAGCAGCAGTCAAGAAATCAAATGACGTATTGCACTAGACAAATCTGTTGCAGAACTTTTTAAAGTGTCCAAGAGCAACGATGTCAGTTTGAGGACTAAGGTGTACCTGACCCAAGCCATGATATTTTCAATAGCCTTATGTGCATGTGAAAGTTGGACAGAGATTAAGGAAGACTATAGAAGAGATCTTCAAAGCAGCGAGATCTTCAAAGCAGCGTCCTGGTGTGGTGCTGTGAATTGATGCACCAGACTCCAAGGCCGTTTTAACTGCAAGGAGCAGAAAGCCTCATCTCTCTCCTGCAGCGGGCCTGGTGGACTCAAGCTGCTGACCGTGGGATTCGCAGCCAGATTCTTAACCACTACACTACCAGACCTTGCACCTTCAAGATGGCGGATTGGGTAGACGTGTAGTGAGGAGCTCCATCAAAAACAACATGGAATACCAGGCCAAGAGGTCTCATGAGATGGTGTTGGAACTCTGAAACAAATATAAAGGTATGTTTGGAGGATCGAAGGATCGGAGTGTTTACAGCTGGGGAATTTGCAGGAGAATTCAGAAATCCATTAAGACACTCAGCAGTTCCCAGAGCCGCCATCTTGGGAGAGAATATCTTGATTGTATCAGGACTGATAGTATCAGGAGAGAACATCTTGATTGTATCTTGATTATATCAGTATTGTATCAAGATTGATATCGAAATTTAAAGTGACAGTATCGACATAAAACCAAATGCCCACCACTTGTCTGTCGTGCTGTGGTGGATTGAGTTGCTGTGATTCTGAGGGCTCTGCCAC
>NW_006408718.1:4037895-4043079 GCF_000296735.1 Chrysochloris asiatica
ATATGGAGCTTTTCCATCATCTCTTTCCGTCGATGTAGTCAATTTGTTTTCTATGCATTACATTTCATTTTTGACAATTTCCAATTTTCCCAGGTTCATACTTCATACATTCCATGTTCCGATTTTCAATGGATGTTTACAACTGTTTCTCTTCATTTTGAATTGTGCCCCATCAGCAAATGAAGGTCTCTTGGGCTTTTCTCCCATGGCTTTACCTCTTTGAAGAGGCAGGTGTTCCCCAGTCACATTTTGAGTTTCTTCCAACCTGAGTGGCTCATTTTCGGCGCTATATCTGACAGTGTTTCTCTGCTATTCATAAGGTTTTCAGTGACTAAATATTTGGAAGAAGTTCATCACTCCTTCTTCCTAGTCTGTCTTTGTCTGGAAGCTCATCTGAAAGCTGTCCACCATGGGTGATCCTGCTGGTATTTAAAATACTGGTAGCATAGCTTTCAGAATCACAGCAACTCACAAGCCACCACAGTATGACAAACTGACAGGAGATTGGTGGTACTCTAAATATCTTCTTAGAATTGTTCTAAAAATAGAGTGAGTTTAAGCTTATGAAGGCAATTTTTAAGAACTAAACAATTGTCCAAACCTAAGTCTTTGTTGCTATAACCTTTTTAAATGATGACTTGGTTGTATTTGTAGCTTTCAGCATCTGAGAGAAAAACAAACAAATAAAAAAACAAAATCCAAAAACCTCCTTTTCAGGGGCAGGAAGAAATGTTCTTTCTGGATATCAGTCTTACTGATTGATTACAGCATACCTATTTCATCCAGTTCTATTTAGTATATGAAAGATCTTATACCTAGTATAGGCCCAAGGAGGATGTGGATGTTACATTGTGATCTTAACTAGAAAGGACAATAAAGGTGGGAAAGAGCTTTGACCATTTCATTAATTCATTAGCTTGCTGATTCTTTAAGAGTTCTTGAGAGACTGAAAGTGTGTTAGTTGCTCAGGATACATAACTGAAATAAGACACAGTTTTGATCTTGTGCCCAAGTTGTCCATGTTGTTGTTAAGTGTTGTTGAGTCAGTTCCAACCATAATGACCCTGTATAGGGTTTTCAAGGAGCAGCTGGTGGGTTTGAACTATCTACCTTGTAATTTGCATACCAGCGCTGATCCTGTAACACTATCTCAGTTGTCCCTAGAATAATGGAAAACACAAACAACTAAATGGATGTTAGATGAGTACAATGATGTAACAGGTATACTGATAGCATTAATATCATAATTCTCTGGAAGAACAGAGGAAGGACAATTTATATAGTCTGAGGGTTTTGTATAGAGGTCAGAGAGAATATATATATATAGTTATCTTTATATTTAAGTTTTTTTTGTGTGTGGATTGAGTGAATGTTTGCAGGGCAGATCATCAGTTTTACATTCAACAAATCATATACCTTGTTTCATTACAAAGATTACAATCCCCTCCATGTCTCTGGTGTGGTACTGTGGGCTAATGTGTCAGACTGCAAAGTCGTTTGAACTTCAAGGTTGGTGGTGGTTCAATCTCACCGGCTGCTCCTTGGAAACCCTATACAGGGTTGCTATGGGTCGGAATTGACTCGACAACACTTCAGAACAACAACGTACCATCAATGAACAGTATTTCTCTCTATCCACTTTAGCTTTTTTTTTTTTTTTTTTTTTAACACTCAGGCATATATAATAATTTACACTACCAGAAGTCACATTCTTCAAGTCTGCCTCTTGGCTGCGGTTTCTTAGTCCCTCACTTCCCATGAATCTAGAGTCCTCAGTGGCTTCCTCTCTCCATGTCCTCATCTCTGCCTCCATCTCTGGTGTTGCTGCTTCCCTGGATAAGGTCTTGCAGTCTGCTTGTGCTCTTCTCCCTTGATGGTCCTAGGGTCCTTTGTTTCTAGATTTTACAAGGAGAACTTCTTGCAAGCTATAACTTCCTGAATGTTGAAGAATGCATGGGAAATACCTACATAAAATGATCTGGAGATGGTGGTGTAAGGAAGGGATTCTGGGTAGAGAGGTTATCATTGGCTAAGTTATGGAGATAAGATAACACAATGTAGTATGGCAGTAGAAGTAACTTGATGCTCTGGAATGTAATAGTGTGTGTGTCTGCATGCTTATGTGTGAACGGTTGGTGACAGGGATGCTGTGAACACATTAAGAAGGTTTTATTATGAATGTAAATATTAAATGGTGTTAAGTAGTTCATGGGGAAAAGAGGTTGTTGGCATCTATGTCAGGAGAAACACTATCGTTGTATCTCATGTAAAAGCTATGGCTTTGGTGTTGTTGTTAAGTGCCATTGAGTTGGTTCTGACTCATAGTGATTTTGTATAGTGTCTGAGGAGCAATTAGTGGTTTGAACTGCCAACCTTGTGGCTGAGATTCAGTACATTATCCTGCAGAATCACACTAGGTTTGAATTTTAAAAAAAGAAAAGAAAAGAAAGAAAACAGGAATTATTTTGGATGGACGAATAATTCAGTGGCACTTGCTGTTGTTGTTAAGTGCTGTCGAGTTAGTTCTGACCCATATAGGGTTTCCGAGGAGCAACTAGTGATCTTGAACCTTCAAATGTGAGGTTCAAACTGACCTTGCAGTTTAGCACATTAACCCATAGAGCCACATAAGGACTCCTCAGGGGCACTAGATGAGGGAAAAGTTATGATTGACCTCTCGGTTTCAAGTTTGGGTAATAAGGTTGGTAGTTTTGCCTCCAACTGAGTTGAAGAATGTATGAATTATTTCAGAATTATAAGAAAGCAAATTCAGTATTGGACCCATTGAGTTGAAGGGACTGTGGATCACCCAGGTGGGATGGCAGCATATATTGAAAGTTAAATAGAGTTCCATCAAAGGAGCCTGTGACTCCATTTCCACATTGTCAGGTCTTGCTGGGTATTCTCTTGATAGTTTGGATGTAGTTAGGGGCAGGATTGTTGTTGTAGTTAAGTGCCATTGAGTAGGTTCCACCTCATAGCGACTCTGCATAGAGTTTCTGACGAGAGGCTGGTGAGTTTGAACCACCAATCTTGCAGTTCCAAGCAACCTTGCGGTTGAGTGCTTATCCTACAGTGCCAGCAATTGTGCATTGATGCATTAGACTGCAAAGCTGTTTGAACAGAAAGGTTGACAGTTCAAGATCACTAGCCACTCCTTGAAAACCCTATACAGGGTTGCTATGGGTCAGAACTGACTTGATGGCACTTAACAACAACAAAATGAGAAATATCCACTATTTGGAGCAGACTGTTCAGTTTCTCCTTGATGGCTGGAATCTAAATATTGTCTTTACTCAAACTTTTACCCTTAAATCCAGATATATCCCTAAGGAGCTTGTAAATGGAAAGTGAACAATCAAATCTGATATCCTGTATTCTGTAGTGGAAAAGAGTCCAGAGCAGAGAACTAGGAGTATCTGGTTCAAGTTCCTACTCTGCCTTTAAGTTTTTACTAGTTGCTATCTAGTCAGTTCCTACTCATGGCAGCTCTGTGTATTGTAGGATAACTGTGCTCATAAGGACTTTCTGTGGCTGATTTTCACAAACAGATTACTAGGCTTTTCTGCATAGGTGGACTTGAACCTCCAACTTTCAGTTAGTAGCTGAACATATTACCTGTTTGCACCATTCAGGGACTGCACTTCTAAATTAAGCTAGATTATATCTCTGGGAAATTACTTTCTTATCTTTCAAAGAAGGAAATTGGAATTGTCAACTTCTAACTTTATTTAAAGTCTTCAGGTTCTCTGAACTCTCCATGCTGTGTTTCTTTTTTATGATGCTGACTTTTAACTATGAAATTAGTAAAATATTAAGCAATAGTCTACCTTAAATTAAAATAAAATGAAGGTACAAAATCTTATAAATGACTAAGTTCTGGGAAATGTCATAAATCTGTACACCCTATCCCCTCAGCTACCTGGATTTCCATTAACCCAGAGCTCTATTAACCAACTCCACACACATCCCAGTAACCTCAGAGTGGGGCTGTAAGTTTGCATCCTCTGTGTGCTGATGATTGATATTCATAGTGGTTGCCTTTAGGCAATGTGAAAATCCAAAGCCATCAAAGACAGAGGAAATTATGTCCAACCCAGTTTCAAAGGTGAACTGTATTGCTTTCACATGGTTTGGAAGTCATTAATCTATGTGTGGGGTAGATCAGGGCTCCTTGACCTTTGTGAGGAGAACTTTTTAATTTCCATGAGACAGATTCTTTGATTAACTAGGACTTCCTGTTTTCCACCACTATATTGGTTAGGAAGGTTTCATATTTATACAAAATATCCATTGCTATATTTATCTGGATATTATACTCATTTGATATTAAACACAAGTGTAAATGAATCTGATCTTTGTGGTCTAGTGGGAAGACCTGTGGATTAAATGTCTATTTAAGTTCTAGCTCTGTCATTAATGAGCTGTGTGACCTCGAACAAACCACTTCGCTCTTTAGACTGCAGTTTTATCATCTGTACAATGAGAAGAGGAGTTCTGGTGTGGCACTGGAGGGGGGTAATGCACTGGACCACAAAGTTAGTTTGAACCACAAGGGTCACTATGAGTTGGAACCAACTCAATGGCACTTAACAACAATGACAACAACAACGAGAAGGTTGTAGTAGATACTCATTAATATCTTTGTGGTTCTAAATTGATATAGGCATCTATCTTCTGAATGCTTCAGTTAAATCCAACATTGATTGACCATGTACTATAGTACTTTCCAGGAGTGCCAGGGTGATACAAATGGTTAAATGCTCAGCTCTTAGCAGAAAGCTAGTTCGAATCCACTCAAAGAATCCATGGAAGATAGGCTTAGAAATTTACTATTGAAAGATCACAGTTTTGAAAAGTCTATGGAGATGCTCTGTGCTGCACATGTGGGTTAAAATACACTCATTAGCAACTAACACCAAGATAGTATTTTCCACATAGGATCTCATTTAATTTTAGCTTCGTTTTATAACAAAGGTAACTGAGACTAAAACTAAATACGTCATTAAAGGTAGAGCCAGGTTTTGAATTCTAATATTTGGTTTTCAAGATAATGACTGATGTGTTCTTTCTTTCTCAAGCTCTGGGGTGACTGTTCTAAGAGCTGAGCATGGTGATGACATGACAGTAACCTGGATACTTTGGGGGCAAAAGGCTTTATCTGTCATTGTTTTTTTTTTTTTT
>NW_006408718.1:4043179-4044520 GCF_000296735.1 Chrysochloris asiatica
AAAAGGGGAAGACTTCGGGCATAGTATCAGGAGGGACCAGTTCCCGGACAAGGATATCATAGTTGTTAAAGTGGAGGGTCAGAGAAAAGGGGAAAACTCTTAATGAGATGAATAGGCACAGTGGCAGCAGCAATGTTCTCCAGCGTAGCAATGACTGTAAGGTTGGCATAGGACTTGGCAGTGTTTTGTTCTGTTTTATGTAGGTTCACTATGAGTTGGTGCTGACTTGGGGGCAACTAACCATAATAACAACAATCCTTTACCTGTCTTTCTTCGTGGCTGCAATCCTGGGGAATCATTGGTAGTCTGAAGTGTGGACAGTAGGAATAGCAGCAAGGCAGTAATGAGGCGAACTTTGTCCTACCTGCCAGTGCATGAGGCGGAGTTTTGTGTAAGTGGTAAGGGTTTTGTGTTTTGTGTTTTAATATTATGCTGAAGAGCATCTTTTACTGCCTAACCGTGGCCACGAGTTTTTTTATAACCTGAGTAACTGAAAAAGCTGTAAAAGCTATGGCAGAGATAGACTACCATTTGCCTATCTATTGTCCCCTCTCATTTTATAAGTGTCCTGGTATAGCTTTGTAGTACAACAGTGACGCAAAGTGAGTTTGAACTACAATTTCGGTAGTTCAAACTCACCAGCCACTTCCAACTGAAAACCTATCTCCTATGGCCTTCTTTGAAGGTAGGTGTGGCTACGTGGCTAAGTGTTTGATCTTAAGATGTAAACAGGAGTGTTGCACTTCTGGTAAATTCTTTTAAAATAAAGAGATTTTTCCCACCTCCATTTACTCTATGTACTGTATCTCACAGCACCATACCAGGACTCCAAACAGGCATAAAGTACTGGACCACAAGGTCGGTTTGAACCACAAGTTTGGCAGTTCAAGCTTACCAGCCACTCCTCAGAAACCCTATTCAGGGTTGCTATGAGTCAGAACTGACTTAACAACACTGAACCACAATTTAGTCTATATGTATACCACTCCTTGGACTCCACCACCAGTCTGTCAGCTTTCTACACTGTGTGGTAGCTTGCGTGTTGCCATGATGGTGGAAGGTAGACCTCTGGTATTTCTAATAGCAGCAGGATCATCCATCGTAGACAGATTTCTATGCAGCTTTCAGTCTATGACATTCTAGGAAGAAAGGTCTGGTGATCTACTTCCAAAATTAGGCACTGAAACTCTATGGAGTACAATAGAACATTGTCTGACTTGCTTATCTGAGACACCTGATCAGGAGAGATCTATCTCTGAAAGAGGACACGATGTTTGGTGAAGTAGAGGACCAGTGAAGTCATTGGAAATGGTTGTTGAGATAGATGGGCACAAAAGCTGC
>NW_006408718.1:4054408-4056670 GCF_000296735.1 Chrysochloris asiatica
GATAAAAGCCCAGAACAGGACCCCACCCAGAGAACCAGGGATGCCTGAGATGGAGACAGAGATGATGACATGGACGGATGAAGCGGCTGGCGACTTTGGATCCAGAAAGGGAGAGGAACTGTCATCGTCTATTGAGAGCTAGATGTGTATCTCAGTGCGTTTCTTGGTTTAACAAATGCTCCACATTGCTTTTCCGTGCCTTTTGATGGTTGCTTTCAATCTTTCTTGGATCAGATCATGTCTCTTGGCAGTTGAGATGCTCTAATATGAGGATCAGATCTGCCTGCCTGTCTCAATAGCTGGCAATTTCTCTCTGGATATTTTTAGGTTTCTCAGATAAAGGCAACATAAATATAATGCAAGAATGAATTTCTTTCTGATACTTAATGCCATTTGTATACAAGAACAAAAATCTCTTTAAAAAAAAATAATGTTTTTTAAAGCAGCATTTCTCAACATTGTTCTCTGGGTGTAACTCAGTGTTACCATTACAGTAAAAATAATTTTATGGTAAAATGAATTCAGGAAATCTTTCTTAATAATGTGGGGATTTTCAGAGCCTTTAAAACAATAATGCTCATTGGAATTTAAAGGAGGGAGAAAGGCACAGAATTACAGATTTTCCATCCAGAATACTCTCATACAAGAGTATCTATCCTATCTTCTACCCACTTCCCAGTATCAGATTGTTGCAAAGCTAGTTTTCCAAAGATTTTCCTTTGCAGGTGTTATTCTAAAACACTGCATGTCAAAAGGTAGACTGATCACCATATTAAATATCTACTATGTGCCAACTAAGGAGCTCTGGTAGGGTAGTGGTTATGAATCGGGCTGCTATTCTCAGGGTCAGCAGTTCAAAACTACCAGCTGTTCCATGGGAGAAAGATGAGGGTTTCTGCTCCCATAAAGATTTACAGCCTTGGAAACTCTGTACAAGGTCGCTCTGAGTCAAAACCAACTCCATGGCACACAATAACAACAATGTGCCAACTAAGATCCCAAGTGGCACAGTGGTTAGGTGCTCAGATATATATATATAAAAGGGGGGGCAGAGAAGTTCAAACCCACTGGCTACTCTTCAGGAGTGAAAGATATGACAGTCCACTTCTATAAAGATTTACAGGTGGGGCTTAATGGTGGCTAGGGTGGAGGTGTAGTGAAGTCAGCCATCAGAAATACCACAGAATACCAAGCAAAGCAGAGCCAGGGCAGAGTTCCAAACTCAGAACCACATAGGTACGAGTATTTAAAAAGTTTGAAGGCTTATATCTAGTGAAACTTAAGCGGAAGTAAGAAATCACATACTTTTGAATCTGCCAGACTCAGGGCCCAGAGCCCACAAGTTGGGTGAACCAAACAGCAAGACCAAGCGGGGGAGCAGACACACCATGTAAAAATGCCATGGGAACCTCAGAGCAAAGGTGGACAATACACTTTGTCGGTTTTGCTTTGATCTGATTTTCTTTCTTTTTTTTGTATCTGTTCATTGCCCCCGACCCCCACTGTTTGTGCATCTCCATTCACGAGACTAGAGGGGTGCTTGAACAAGTGGGACACCCCCCACACCCACCATTGGTGGGATCTTCTGCCATGCATGTGCACAAATACTTTCAGCCCACGAGCTGGCCATGAACTGTTTGTTTGTTTATTTATGTATTTATTTAAAATACGGGAAAGGCCAGGACAAGGATGTAGAGAGAGAGAGACAATTTAAAAATAAAACAGGCCAAAAATTAAATTAAATCCTGAGGTACAGCATAACAACCAACAGTGGCATCTTGAAATCTCTCAGGCAGCTTTGAAGGCAAGAAGCTGAAGAGAGGACATTAAAGTCATACTCATATTAAGCTACAGATTTTTCTTTTTCTTCTCTCCCTCCACTCCCTTTTCTGTGATTATAGACTACAGTATTCAGTCTAGTTTTTTGTTGCTGTTGTTGTTTTGGGGTTGTTTTTGTTTTGCTGGTACTGTTTTGCTGTTTTATGCTCCCCCTTAGACCTTTGGGGGAATCTTTCTCTCCCTATATTACCCAAGAAGAGACAGCAACTGCTGCCATATAGTCAAGCTACAATTATATGCTATAAAACACCAAAACCCAGGCAAGAACCAATACCAACTGCCATATACCAGGGAGGCAGATAACACCTGTGAAAATTACTTTGAGTTAAACAATAAGAAAAGTGAAAAAGGGAAGCCCACATCCTGATCACATCTACCTGGAAGCAATCAGAAAGCATAAAAAACACCCAAACACCTACTCAA
>NW_006408718.1:4057836-4058321 GCF_000296735.1 Chrysochloris asiatica
GACAACAACCAGAGATTGACTTACATGGCAGCACCTCACAGAATTAAATAGACAGAAGTAAGAGTCGAGAACAGAACAAAACTATAAGAACAAACTCAGAGAATCCGGCTGGTCAGTCTATGATCAAAACAATGACAATGTAAAAGAAGGTAAACACATAGGAACAGAGATTCAGATGGTGTGAATGTCAAATAGATTACAGGATACAATAGACTGCACTAAATGGAGGGAAAAGTTAATGGACTAAAAGGCAACCTCAAAGAATATTAACACTTTACAACATAACAAGAAAATGAAAATCCATGAAGAACATGGAAACATTAAAACTATGAGGAAACTCATAAGAAAGAACACAAAAAGTATGAACTCAACAAAGGAAGACACACAGAACAAAGAAAGCAGCAACATCACAAAAAACAAACATAATGTCAGCAATTAATCCACACCTATCAATCATAACACTGAATGTAAATGGATTAAATGCA